>NC_091313.1:33782090-33847090 GCF_038502225.1 Cherax quadricarinatus
ACCATCCTGGAAGGTACTGCCATCCTGAGAGGCACTACCATCCTGAGAGGCACTACCATCCTGGGAGGTACTACCATCCTGGGAGGTACTACCATTCTGGGAGGTACTACCATCCTGAGAGGCACTACCATCCTGAGAGGTACTACCATCCTGGGAGGTACTACCATCCTGAGAGGTACTACCAACCTGGGAGGTACTACCATCCTGAGAGGCACTACCATCCTGAGAGGCACTACCATCCTGAGAGGTACTACCATCCTGGGAGGTACTACCATCCTGAGAGGCACTACCATCCTGAGAGGTACTACCATCCTGGGAGGTACTACCATCCTGGGAGGTACTACCATCCTGAGAGGTACTATCATCCTGAGAGGTGCTACCATCCTGGGAGGTGCTACCATCCTGGGAGGTACTACCATCCTGGGAGGTACTACCATCCTGAGAGGCACTACCATCCTGAGAGGCACTACCATCCTTAGAGGTACTATAATCGTGAGAGGCACTTCCATCCTGAGAGGTACTACCATCCTGAGAGGCACTACCATCCTGAGAGGTACTACCATCCTGAGAGGCAGTACCATCCTGGGAGGTACTACCATCCTGAGAGGTACTACCGTCTTGGGAGGTACTACCATCCTGGGAGGCACTACCATCCTGGGAGGCACTACCATCCTGGGAGGCACTACCATCCTGGGAGGTACTTCCATCTTGGAAGGTACTACCATCCTGGGAGGCACTACCATCCTGAGAGGCACTATCATCCTGGGAGGTACTACCATCCTGAGAGGTACTATCATCCTGGGAGGTACTACCATCCTGAGAGGTACTACCATCTTGGGAGGTACTACCATCCTGGGAGGCACTACCATCCTGAGAGGTACTACCATCCTGGAAGGTACTACCATCCTGAGAGGTGCTACCATCCTGGGAGGCACTACCATCCTGAGAGGTACTATCATCCTGGGAGGTACTACCATCCTGAAAGGTACTCCCATCCTGGGAGGTACTACCATCCTGGGAGGTACTACCATCCTGAGAGGTACTACCATCCTGGGAGGTACTACCATCCTGAGAGGCACTACCATCCTGAGTGGTACTACCATCCTGAGAGGTACTACCATCCTGAGAGGTACTACCATCCTGAGAGGCACTACCATCCTGAGTGGTACTACCATCCTGAGAGGTACTACCATCCTGAGAGGTACTATCATCCTGAGATATACTATCATCCTGAGAGGTACTACAATCCTGGGAGGTACTACCATCCTGGGAGGTTCTACCATCCTGAGAGGTACTACCATCCTGGAAGGTACTACCATCCTGGGAGGCACTACCATCCTGGGAGGTACTACCATCCTGGGAGGTACTACCATCATTAGAGGCACTACCATCCTGGGAGGTACTACTATCCTGAGAGGCACTACCATCCTTGGAGGCACTACCATCCTGGGAGGTACTACCATCTTGGGAGGTACTACCATCCTGGGAGGTACTACCATCCTGAGAGGTACTACCATCTTGGGAGGTACTACCATCCTGAGAGGTACTACCATCTTGGGAGGTACTACCATCCTGGGAGGTACTATCATCCTGGGAGGTGCTACCATCCTGGGATGTACTACCATCCTGGGAGGTACTATTATTCTGGGACGTACTACCATCCTGGGAGGTACTACCATCCTGGGAGGTACTACCATCCTGGGAGGTACTACCATCCTGGGAGGTACTATCATCCTGGGAGGTACTACCATCCTGGGAGGTACTACCATCCTGGGAGGTACTACCATCCTGGGAGGTACTACCATCCTGAGAGGTACTATCATCCTGGGAGGTACTACCATCCTGGGAGGTACTACCATCCTGGGAGGTACTACCATCCTGGCTGGTACTACCATCCTGAGAGGTACTACCATCCTGGGAGGTACTACCATCCTGAGAGGCACTACCATCCTGAGTGGTACTACCATCCTGAGAGGTACTACCATCCTGAGAGGTACTACCATCCTGAGAGGCACTACCATCCTGAGAGGTACTACCATCCTGAGAGGTACTACCATCCTGGGAGGTACTACCATCCTGAGATGTACTATCATCCTGAGAGGTACTACAATCCTGGGAGGTACTACCATCCTGGGAGGTACTACCATCCTGAGAGGTACTACCATCCTGGGAGGTACTACCATCCTGGGAGGCACTACCATCCTGGGAGGTACTACCATCCAGGGAGGTATTACCATCATTAGAGGCACTACCATCCTGGGAGGTACTACCATCCTGAGAGGCACTACCATCTTTGGAGGCACTACCATCCTGGGAGGTACTACCATCATGGGAGGTACTACCATCCTGGGAAGTACTACCATCCTGAGAGGTACTATCATCTTGGGAGGTACTACGATCCTGAGAGGTACTACCATCTTGGGAGGTACTACCATCCTGGGAGGTACTATCATCCTGGGAGGTGCTACCATCCTGGGAGGTACTACCATCCTGGGAGGTACTATTATCCTGGGA
Organism: Cherax quadricarinatus; assembly: GCF_038502225.1. Classification (NCBI taxonomy): domain Eukaryota; kingdom Metazoa; phylum Arthropoda; class Malacostraca; order Decapoda; family Parastacidae; genus Cherax; species Cherax quadricarinatus. The sequence continues at coordinate 33,784,605 of NC_091313.1, forward strand.
GGTACTACCATCCTGGGAGGCACTACCATCCTGGGAGGTACTATCATCCTGGGAGGTACTATCATCCTTGTAGGAACTACCATCCTGGGAGGTACTATCATTCTGGGAGGTACTACCATCCTGGGAGGTACTACCATCCTGGGAGGTACTATCATCCTGGGAGGTACTACCATCCTGGGAGGTACTATCATCCTGGGAGGTACTACTATCCTGGGAGGTAATATCCTGGGAGGTACTACCATCCTGAGAGGTACTATCATCCTGGGAGGTACTACCATCCTGGGAGGTACTACCATCCTAAGTGGTACTACCATCCTGAGAGGTACTATCATCCTGGGAGGTACTACCATCCTGGGAGGTACTATCATCCTGGGAGGTACTACCATCCTGGGAGGTACTATCATCCTGGGAGGTACTACCATCCTGGGAGGTACTATCATCCTGGTAGGTACTACCATCCTGGTAGGTACTACCATCATGGTAGGTGCTACCATCCTGGTAGGTACTACCATCCTGGTAGGTACTACCATCATGGTAGGTACTACCATCCTGGTAGGTACTACCATCATGGTAGGTACTACCATCCTGGTAGGTACTACCATCCTGGTAGGTACTACCATCATGGTAGGTACTACCATCCTGGTAGGTACTACCATCATGGGTGGTACTACCATCCTGAGAGGTACTATCATCCTGGGAGGTACTTCCATCCTGGGAGGTACTATCATCCTGAGAGGTACTATCATCCTGGGAGGTACTATCATCCTGAGAGGTACTATCATCCTGGGAGGTACTACCATCCTGGGAGGTACTACCATCCTGGGAGGTACTACCATCCTGGGAGGTACTACCATCCTGGGAGGTACTACCATCCTGGGAGGTACTACCATCCTGAGAGGTACTATCATCCTGGGAGGTACTATCATCCTGACAGGTACTATCATCCTGGGAGGTACTACCGTCCTGGGAGGTACTACCATCCTGGGAGGTACTACCATCCTGGGAGATACTACCATCCTGAGAGGTACTACCATCTTGGGAGGTACTACCATCCTGAGAGGTACTGTCATCCTGGGAGGTACTACCATCCTGGGAGGTACTACCATCCTGGGAGGTACTATCATCCTGGGAGGTACTACCATCCTGGGAGGTACTACCATCCTTTGAGGTACTACCATCCTGGGAGGTACTATCATCCTGGTAGGTACTATCATCCTGGGAGGAACTGCCATCCTGGGAGGTACTATCATCCTGTGAGGTACTACCATCCTGGGAGGTACTACCATCCTGGGAGGTACTATCATCCTGGGAGGTACTACCATCCTGGGAGGTACTACCATTCTGGGAGGTACTACCATCCTGGGAGGCACTACCATCCTTGGAGGTACTACCATCCTGAGAGGTACTATCATCCTGGGAGGTACTACCATTCTGGGAGGTACTACCATCCTGGTAGGTACTACCATCCTGAGAGGTACTATCATCCTGGGAGGTACTACCATCCTGGGAGGTACTATCATCCTGGGAGGAACTACCATCTTGGGAGGTACTACCATCCTGGGAGGTACTATAATCCTAGGAGGTACTACCATCCTTGGAGGTACTATCATCCTGGGAGGTACTACCATCCTGGGAGGTACTACCATCCTGGGAGGTACTACCATCCTGGGAGGTACTACCATCATGGGAGGTACTACCATCCTGGGAGGTACTACCATCCTGAGAGGTACTACCATCCTGGGAGGTACTACCATCCTGGGAGGTACTACCATCCTGAGAGGTACTATCATCCTGGGAGGTACTACCATCCTGGGAGGTACTACCATCCTGAGAGGTACTATCATCTTTGGAGGTACTACCATCCTGGGAGGTACTACCATCCTGAGAGGTACTACCATCCTGGGAGGTACTACCATCCTGGGAGGTACTATCATCCTGGGAGGTACTATCATCCTGGGAGGTACTACCATCCTGGGAGGTACTATCATCCTGGGAGGTACTACCATCCTGGGAGGTACTATCATCCTGGGAGGTACTACCATCCTGGGAGGTACTATCATCCTGGGAGGTACTATCATCCTGGGAGGTGCTACCATCCTGGAAGGTGCTATCATCCTGGGAGGTACTACCATCCTGGGAGGTACTACCATCCTGAGAGGTACTACCATCCTGAGAGGTACTACCATCCTGAGAGGTACTACCATCCTGAGAGGTACTACCATCCTGAGAGGTACTACCATCCTGAGAGGTACTACCATCCTGAGAGGTACTACCATCCTGAGAGGTACTACCATCCTGAGAGGTACTACCATCCTGAGAGGTACTACCATCCTGAGAGGTACTACCATCCTGAGAGGTACTACCATCCTGGGAGGTACTACCATCCTGGGAGGTACTACCATCCTGAGAGGTACTACCATCCTGAGAGGCACTACCATCCTGAGAGGTACTACCATCCTGGGAGGTACTACCATCCTGAGAGGTACTACCATCCTGAGAGGTACTACCATCCTGGGAGGTACTACCATCCTGAGAGGTACTACCATCCTGAGAGGTACTATCATCCTGAGAGGTACTACCATCCTGAGAGGTACTACCATCCTGAGAGGTACTACCATCCTGGGAGGTAGTACCATCCTGAGAGGTACTACCATCCTGAGAGGTACTACCATCCTGAGAGGTACTACCATCCTGAGAGGTACTACCATCCTGGGAGGTAGTACCATCCTGAGAGGTACTACCATCCTGAGAGGTACTACCATCCTGAGAGGTACTACCATCCTGAGAGGTACTACCATCCTGAGAGGTACTACCATCCTGAGAGGTACTACCATCCTGAGAGGTACTACCATCCTGAGAGGTACTACCATCCTGAGAGGTACTACCATCCTGAGAGGTACTACCATCCTGGGAGGTAGTACCATCCTGAGAGGTACTACCATCCTGAGAGGTACTACCATCCTGAGAGGTACTACCATCCTGAGAGGTACTACCATCCTGTCATAAGACTGAAAATAGAGGTAGTTTATATAAGTACTTACTACGTACTTCGGTTATTTTTTAAGTTTGTAAAACGGTGATTTTCTCTCACGAAATCGCAATAACACAGTTGTAAACAAATCAAAGAAGGGAAGGTGTTCGAACTCGCGGTTAGTGATGTTCCAAACTGACTCTGTGTTCCCTGAAGTGATCTTATTTACCGTGAAAATAACTCTGTGGAACATTGCCATGCATCCCGGTCCCAGGTCGTCCTCCAGGTTCATAGCCTGATCAACCAGACTGTGTGTTTTAGCTGGGAGATGCAGCTCTATTCTCACTACAAGTTTATTAGAGGAACTTGTGAAAATAAATATCCGATATAATTATCGTCAATTATTACGTTTTCGTGAATAATTAAGTTCTCGTGAATAATAATGTAATCAGTTGCAATTATTTTTTCGAGTATGTTACTATCGTATATAATTATGTTTCACCCGTGAATAATTATGTTTCACCCGTACATAATTATGTTTCACCCGTGTATAATTATGTTTCACCCGTGTATAATTATGTTTCACCAGTGTATAATTATGTTTCACCCGTGTATAATTATGTTTCACCCGTGAATAATTATGTTTCACCCGTACATAATTATGTTTCACCCGTGTATAATTATGTTTCACCCGTGTATAATTATGTTTCACCCGTACATAATTATGTTTCACCCGTGTATAATTATGTTTCACCCGTGTATAATTATGTTTCACCCGTGCATAATTATGTTTCCCCCGTGTATAATTATGTTTCACCAGTGTATAATTATGTTTCAACCGTGTATAATTATGTTTCACCCGTGAATAATTATGTTTCACCCGTGTATAATTATGTTTCACCCGTGTATAATTATGTTTCGCCCGTGAATAATTATATTTCAACCGTGTATAATTATGTTTCACCCGTGTATAATTATGTTTCACCCGTGTATAATTATTTTTCAACCGTGTATAATTATGTTTCACCCGTGAATAATTATGTTTCACCCGTGTATAATTATGTTTCACCCGTGAATAATTATGTTTCACCCGTGTATAATTATGTTTCAACCGTGAATAATTATGTTTCAACCGTGAATAATTATGTTTCAACCGTGTATAATTATGTTTCACCCGTGTATAATTATGTTTCACCCGTGTATAATTATGTTTCAACCGTGTATAATTATGTTTCAACCGTGTATAATTATGTTTCAACCGTGTATAATTATGTTTCAACCGTGTATAATTATGTTTCAACCGTGTATAATTATGTTTCACCCGTGTATAATTATGTTTCAACCGTGAATAATTATGTTTCAACCGTGAATAATTATGTTTCAACCGTGTATAATTATGTTTCAACCGTGTATAATTATGTTTCACCCGTGTATAATTATGTTTCAACCGTGAATAATTATGTTTCAACCGTGAATAATTATGTTTCAACCGTGAATAATTATGTTTCACCCGTGTATAATTATGTTTCACCTGTGTATAATTATGTTTCAACCGTGAATAATTATGTTTCACCCGTGAATAATTATGTTTCAACGGTGTATAATTATGTTTCGCCCGTGAATAATTATATTTCACCCGTGTATAATTATGTTTCAACCGTGAATAATTATGTTTCACCCGTGTATAATTATTTTTCAACCGTGTATAATTATGTTTCACCCGTGAATAATTATGTTTCACCCGTGTATAATTATGTTTCACCCGTGAATAATTATGTTTCACCCGTGTATAATTATGTTTCACCCGTGTATAATTATGTTTCAACCGTGAATAATTATGTTTCAACCGTGAATAATTATGTTTCACCCGTGTATAATTATTTTTCAACCGTGTATAATTATGTTTCACCCGTGAATAATTATGTTTCACCCGTGTATAATTATGTTTCACCCGTGAATAATTATGTTTCACCCGTGTATAATTATTTTTCAACCGTGTATAATTATGTTTCACTCGTGTATAATTATGTTTCACCCGTGAATAATTATGTTTCACCCGTGTATAATTATGTTTCACCCGTGTATAATTATGTTTCACCCGAGTATAATTATGTTTCAACCGTGAATAATTATGTTTCAACGGTGTATAATTATGTTTCACCCGTGTATAATTATGTTTCAACGGTGTATAATTATGTTTCACCCGTGAATAATTATGTTTCAACGGTGTATAATTATGTTTCACCCGTGAATAATTATGTTTCAACGGTGTATAATTATGTTTCACCCGAGTATAATTATGTTTCAACCGTGAATAATTATGTTTCAACGGTGTATAATTATGTTTCACCCGTGTATAATTATGTTTCGCCCGTGAATAATTTTGTTTCACCCGTGTATAATTATGTTTCACCCGTGTATAATTATGTTTCACCCGTGAATAATTATGTTTCAACCGTGAATAATTATGTTTCACCCGTGTATAATTATGTTTCACCCGTGTATAATTATGTTTCACCTGTGTATAATTATGTTTCAACCGTGAATAATTATATTTCACCCGTGTATAATTATGTTTCACCCGTGTATAATTATGTTTCGCCCGTGAATAATTATGTTTCACCCGTGTATAATTATGTTTCACCCGTGAATAATTATGTTTCACCCGTGTATAATTATTTTTCAACCGTGTATAATTATGTTTCACTCGTGTATAATTATGTTTCACCCGTGAATAATTATGTTTCACCCGTGTATAATTATTTTTCAACCGTGTATAATTATGTTTCACCCGTGAATAATTATGTTTCACCCGTGTATAATTATGTTTCACCCGTGAATAATTATGTTTCACCCGTGTATAATTATGTTTCACCCGTGTATAATTATGTTTCACCCGTGAATAATTATGTTTCGCCCGTGAATAATTTTGTTTCACCCGTGTATAATTATGTTTCACCCGTGTATAATTATGTTTCACCCGTGTATAATTATGTTTCACCCGTGAATAATTATGTTTCGCCCGTGAATAATTTTGTTTCACCCGTGTATAATTATGTTTCACCCGTGTATAATTATGTTTCAACGGTGTATAATTATGTTTCACCCGTGTATAATTATGTTTCACCCGTGAATAATTATGTTTCAACCGTGTATAATTATGTTTCAACCGTGAATAATTATGTTTCAACCGTGTATAATTATGTTTCTCACGTGTATAATTATGTTTCACCGTGTATAATTATGTTTCACCCGTGTATAATTATGTTTCACCTGTGTATAATTATGTTTCAACCGTGTATAATTATGTTTCAACCGTGAATAATTATGTTTCAACCGTGTATAATTATGTTTCAACCGTGAATAATTATGTTTCAACCGTGTATAATTATGTTTCAACCGTGAATAATTATGTTTCAACCGTGTATAATTTTGTTTCACCCGTGTATAATTATGTTTCACCCGTGTATAATTATGTTTCACCCGTGTATAATTATGTTTCAACCGTGTATAATTATGTTTCAACCGTGTATAATTATGTTTCACCCGAGTATAATTTTGTTTCACCCGTGTATAATTATGTTTCACCCGTGTATAATTATGTTTCACCCGTGTATAATTATGTTTCAACCGTGTATAATTATGTTTCAACCGTGTATAATTATGTTTCAACCGTGTATAATTATGTTTCAACCGTGTATAATTATGTTTCAACAGTGTATAATTATGTTTCAACCGTGTATAATTATGTTTCAACCGTGTATAATTATGTTTCCCGTGTAATTATGTTTCAACCTTGTGTATAATTATGTTTCAACGAACGTGTATAATTATGTTTCAACCTTGTATGTTTCAACGTGTATAATTATGTTTCAACCGTGTATAATTATGTTTCACCTGTGTATAATTATGTTTCAACCGTGTAATAATTATGTTTCAACCCGTGTATAATTATGTTTCAACCCGTGTATAATTATGTTTCACCCGTGTGATAATTATGTTTCACCGTGTAATTATGTTTCAACCCGTTATAATAATTATGCTCAACCCGTGAATAATTCAACCCGTGATAATTGTTTCTCACCCGTGAATAATTATGTTTCACCCGTGTATGCTGTTTAACCTGAAGACTCTCGTGCTATTCATTTTAATTTTTACCTGTGTCTCAGTTACGATGCTCGTAACGGAGACTTCTGGCGTGCTGGCGTCTGGAAGATCCGTGACTCTCGCTACGACGGTCGCGTCTCCTTGAACGTAACGCAACCTGAGCGAGTCCACCTGAACCTACAGAGTGTGACCCTGGAGGACCTGGGTGACTTTACTTGTCGGGTGGACTTCCTTAGTTCACCCTCACTCACCTCTGTTGTCAAACTTAAGGTCTATGGTAAGTAGGTGTGTCTGTAAGATTTATGTTCTCTCTCTGTCTCTCTGTCTCTGTCTCTGTCTCTGTCTGTCTCTCTCTCTGTCTCTGTCTCTCTCTCTCTCTCTCTCTCTCTCTCTCTCTCTCTCTCTCTCTCTCTCTCTCTCTCTCTCTCTCTCTCTCTCTCTCTCTCTCTATATATATTTTTTTTTTTTTTTTTTTTTATTTTTTTTTTTTTTTTTTTACACAGGGTGGATCCCTAGCTTTATTGACAGCTATATTACAGGTTAAGGATTCCTAACTTTATTGGCAAGCTAAGAGCTGTTACCTACATCAGCTCATTTGAAAGCATTTTTATTGTTATGAGACATACAAGTACGGGACAGGATGAAGTTGGAGCCATCTGTGGGCCAGCATTTTCATTTGATCAACTGACTTTATCTCGTTGACATCATTATGCTGTACGAATGTGTTCCATACTCGAGTCATCCTGGGTATGTATGATCTCAGATGGAGTGATGTTCTGGAGAAGGGTACAGCTAGAGTGAAGTTGCTGCTTTCTGCCCGTCTTGTGGCACAAAAGCTTGTTTCACGCTGTCCTCGAAGTGGATCCAAGTGTGGTATTTTGACAATATTGGCCTTGTACATAACAGTAAGGCCACCCACATCCCTCCTATGTTGAAGGCTCTGCTGAAATGACAGATCTATCCAGGATGGGTCCAGGCGAGAGATGAGACGTCTTGCTCTGTTCTCTACTCTGTCAAGCAGTCGCAGATGAGAGGGGGGGCAGGCAAACCAAGAAAGTGGAGCATACTCAAGGTGTGAGCGTACTTGTGCCTCGTACAGGATCTTGCAACCTCTACTGTCAAGCAGATGCGAGATACGGCGAAGTGCTGTAAACTTCCTGGCTGCCCTGTTTGCAAGATTTACAACATGGTTCTTCATGGTTAGTTTGGAGTCAAATTTCACCCCAAGGATATCAACTTCTTCTCCAGGTGCCAACATCCTCCCATTCATCCTTACTACTGCACCAGCATTACCATCATGGTGCCTAGAGACGATCATCATTTGCGTTTTCTCAGGTGCAAATGTTACTTGCCATCTATTTCCCCAAGCAGATATAGCTCTCAGCTGGTGATTGATGTAGCTTAGAACAGCTGGCATTTCTTCTCTTGGATAAGTGAATGTCAGTGTGCAGTCGTCTGCATATGCATGTGATTCTGGGATGAGATGAAGAAGGTCGTTGAAGTAGACATTCCATAACAATGGTCCCAGCACGCTTCCTTGTGGAACACTTGCCCCAATAGGATGTCTTGCTGATTCCGTTCCATTGAGAACTACACTTAGAGATCTACCATGAAGGTAATCACTGAGGAGACATAGCGTAGAGCCTGCAATTCCCAGTGCTTGAAGTTTTGCTAAGAGGCCCTGGTGCCACTCTCTCTCTCTCTCTCTCTCTCTCTCTCTCTCTCTCTCTCTCTCTCTCTCTCTCTCTCTCTCTCTCTCTCTCTCTCTCTCTCTCTCTCTCTCTCTCTCTCTCTCTCTCTCTCTCTCTCTCTCTCTCTCTCTCTCTCTCTCTCTCTCTCGCCTCTCTCTCATCTCTCTCTCTCTCTCTCTCTCTCTCTCTCTCTCTCTCTCTCTCTCTCTCTCTCTCTCTCTCTCTCTCTGTCTCTCTCTCTCTTCCCCTGCCTCAGTTGCTCTCTTGCAACATTGCATAGCTCCTGATGACGCACTGAGAAGTGTGAAAGTACTCGAACTAAAGATTTCTACTCTCTCTCTCTCTCTCTCTCTCTCTCTCTCTATATATATATATATATATATATATATATATATATATATATATATATATATATATATATATATATATATATATATATATATATATATATTTATTTATTTACTTGCCCAAATAATTATTTTTAATTATGAGAACGTTTGGTTGTTGGGCAGCCAGGCCGAGCAGAGGTCCCGTAGTGAAGGTGGATGGGAGTGCTGGACATGTGGAATCTTCAGTCAAGTTATGTTCTGACATGGGACCCTTCCATGAAGGAGAGTTACTTAACTTATCGTGCACCGTCACTGGCGGTAAGTACCAACTCTCTTACTTTCTTCCAGTACACTTGCAGTAAATATGAAATTAATATTGTAAACCTTCCTTGAACCCAGATGATAAAGCGTAATTATGAGCCACACACTGGTCATCATAGCCTGGATGATCCAGTTGTCACTGCCACACACTGGTCATCATAGCCTGGATGGTCCAGTTGTCACTGCCACACACTGGTCATCATAGTCTGGATGATCCAGTTGTCACTGCCACACACTGGTCATCATAGCCTGGATGATCCAGTGGTCACTGTCACACACTGGTCACCATAGCCTGGATGATCCAGTGGTCACTGTCACACACTGGTCATCATAGCCTGGATGATCCAGTGGTCACTGTCACACTGATCATCATAGTCTGGATGATCCAGTGGTCACTGTCACACACTGGTCATCATAGCCTGGATGATCCAGTGGTCACTGTCGCACACTGGTCATCATAGTCTGGATGATCTAGTGTTCACTGCTACACACTGGCCATCATAGCCTGGATGATCCAGGGGTCACTGGCACACACTGGTCATCATAGCCTGGATGGTCAAGTTGTCACTGCCACACACTGGTCATCATAGCCTGGATGGTCCAGTTGTCACTGCCACACACTGGTCATCATAGCCTGGATGATCCAGTGGTCACTGCCACACACTGGTCATCATAGCCTGGATGATCCAGTTGTCACTGCCACACACTGGTCATCATAGCCTGGATGATCCAGTTGTCACTGCCACACACTGGTCATCATAGTCTGGATGATCCAGTGGTCACTGTCACACACTGGTCATTATAGCCTGGGTGATCCAGTGGTCACTGTCACACAATGGTCATCACAGCCTGGATGATCCAGTGGTCACTGTCACACACTGGTCATCACAGCCTGGATGATCTAGTGGTCACTGTCACACACTGGTCATCATAGTCTTGATGATCTAGTGGTCACTGTCACACACTGGTCATCATAGCCTCCGCTGGATGATCCCCGCTTGTCACTGCCTACACACCGTCAGGTCATCAGCCTGGATGATCCAGTTGTCACTCGCCACACACTGTCATCATAGCCGTGGATGATCCAGTTGTCACTGCCACACACCAAGGTCATCATTGCCTCGACGATCCAGTTGTCACTGCCACACACTGCTCATCATAGCCTGGATGATCCAGTTGTCACTGCCACACACTGGTCATCATAGCCTGGATGATCAGTTGTCACTGCCACACACTGCTCATCATAGCCTGGATGATCCAGTTGTCACTGCCACACACTGCTCATCATAGCCTGGATGATCCAGTTGTCACTGCCACACACTGGTCATCATAGCCTGGATGATCCAGTTGTCACTGCCACACACTGCTCATCATAGCCTGGATGATCCAGTTGTCACTGCCACACACTGGTCATCATAGCCTGGATGATCCAGTTGTCACTGCCACACACTGCTCATCATAGCCTGGATGATCCAGTTGTCACTGCCACACACTGCTCATCATAGCCTGGATGATCCAGTTGTCACTGCCACACACTGGTCATCATAGCCTGGATGATCCAGTTGTCACTGCCACACACTGCTCATCATAGCCTGGATGATCCAGTTGTCACTGCCACACACTGGTCATCATAGCCTGGATGATCCAGTTGTCACTGCCACACACTGGTCATCATAGCCTGGATGATCCAGTTGTCACTGCCACACACTGCTCATCATAGCCTGGATGATCCAGTTGTCACTGCCACACACTGGTCATCATAGCCTGGATGATCCAGTTGTCACTGCCACACACTGGTCATCATAGCCTGGATGATCCAGTTGTCACTGCCACACACTGGTCATCATAGCCTGGATGATCCAGTTGTCACTGCCACACACTGGTCATCATAGCCTGGATGATCCAGTTGTCACTGCCACACACTGGTCATCATAGCCTGGATGATCCAGTGGTCACTGCCACACACTGGTCATCATAGCCTGGATGATCCAGTTGTCACTGCCACACACTGGTCATCATAGCCTGGATGATCCAGTTGTCACTGCCACACACTGGTCATCATAGCCTGGATGATCCAGTTGTCACTGCCACACACAAGGGTCTTCAACATTACCTGGTTCACTCTCGTTCGTTTATTTATTAATAGACAATAATGACGTACACTAACCTAACCTACCATTACCTAAATTAACCTACCATTACCTAAATTAACCTACCATTACCTAAATTAACCTACCATTGCCTAAATTAACCTACCATTGCCTAAATTAACCTACCATTGCCTAAATTAACCTACCATTGCCTAAATTAACCTACCATTACCTAAATTAACCTACCATTACCTAAATTAACCTACCATTGCCTAAATTAACCTACCATTGCCTAAATTAACCTACCATTGCCTAAATTAACCTACCATTGCCTAAATTAACCTACCATTGCCTAAATTAACCTACCATTGCCTAAATTAACCTACCATTGCCTAAATGGACTTACCATTGCCTAAATTAACCTACCATTGCCTAAATTAACCTACCATTGCCTAAATTAACCTACCATTACCTAAATTAGCCTACCATTGTCTAAATTAACCTACCATTGCCTAAATTAACCTACCATTGCCTAAATTAACCTACCATTGCCTAAATTAACCTACCTTTGCCTAAATTAACCTACTATTGCCTAAATTAACCTACCATTGCCTAAATTTACCTACCATTGCCTAAATTAACCTACCATTCTCTAAATTAACCTACCATTGCCTAAATTAACCTACCATTGTCTAAATTAACCTACCATTGCCTAAGTTAACTTACCATTGCCTAAATTAACCTACCATTGCCTAAATTAACCAACCATTGCTTAAATTAACCTACCATTGCCTTAGTTAACCTATCATTGCCTAAATTAACCTACCATTGCCTAAATTAACCTACCATTGCCTAAATTAACCTACCATTGTCTAAATTAACCTACCATTGCCTAAATTTACCTACCATTGCCTAAATTAACCTACCATTGCCTAAATTAACCTACCATTGCCTAAATTAACCTACCATTGCCTAAATTAACCTACCATTGCCTAAATTAACCTACCATTGTCTAAATTAACCTACCATTGCCTAAATTAACCTACCATTGTCTAAATTAACCTACCATTGCCTAAATTAACCTACCATTGCCTAAATTAACCTACCATTGCCTAAATTAACCTACCATTGCCTAAACTAACCTACCATTGCCTAAATTAACCAACCATTGCTTAAATTAACCTACCATTGCCTAAATTAACCTACCATTGCCTAAATTAACCTACCATTGCCTAAATTAACCTACCATTGCCTAAATTAACCTACCATTACCTAAATTAACCTACCATTACCTAAATTAACCTACCATTGCCTAAATTAACCTACCATTGCCTAAATTAACCTACCATTACCTAAATTAACCTACCATTACCTAAATTAACCTACCATTGCCTAAATTAACCTACCATTGCTTAAATTAACCTACCATTGCCTAAATTAACCTACCACTACCTAAATTAACCTACCATTACCTAAATTAACCTTCCATTACCTAAATTAACCTACCAATACCTAAATTAACCTACCATTGCCTAAATTAACCAACATTACCTAAAGTATCCTACCATTGCCTAAATTAACCTACCATTGCCTAAATTAACCTACCATTGCCTGAATTAACCTACCATTGCCTAAATTAACCTACCATTGCCTAAATTAACCTACCGTTGCCTAAATTGACCTACCATTGCCTAAATTAACCTACCATTGCCTAAATTAACCTACCATTACCTAAATTAACCTACCATTACCTAAATTAACCTACCATTACCTAAATTAACCTACCATTGCCTAAATTAACCTACCAGTGCCTGAATTAACCTACCATTGCCTAAATTAACCTACCATTACCTAAATTAACCTACCATTGCCTAAATTAACCTACCATTGCCTAAATTAACCTACCATTGCCTAAATTAACCTACCATTGCCTAAATTAACCTACCATTGCCATAATTAACCTACCATTGCCTAAATTAACCTTCCATTACCTAAATTAACCTACCATTACCTAAATTAACCTACCATTGCCTAAATTAACCTACCATTGCCTTAATTAACCTACCATTGCCTAAATTAACCTACCATTGCCTAAATTAACTTACCATTGTCTAAATTAACCTACCATTGCCTAAATTAACCTACCATTGCCTAAATTAACCTACCATTGCCTAAATTAACCTACCATTGCCTAAATTAACCTACCATTGCCTAAATTAACCTACCATTACCTAAATTAACCTACCATTGCCTAAATTAACCTTCCATTGCCTAAATTAACTTACCATTGCCTAAATTAACCTACCATTGCCTAAATTAACCTACCATTGCCTAAATTAACCTACCATTACCTAAATTAACCTACCATTACCTAAATTAACCTACCATTGCCTAAATTAACCTACCATTGCCTAAATTAACCTACCATTGCCTAAATTAACCTACCATTGCCTAAATTTACCTACCATTGCCTAAATTAACCTACCATTACCTAAATTAACTTACCATTGCCTAAATTAACCTACCATTGCCTAAATTAACCTACCATTGCCTAAATTAACCTACCATTGCCTAAATTAACCCACCATTGCCTAAATTAACTTACCATTGCCTAAATTAACCTACCATTGCCTAAATTAACCTACCATTGCCTAAATTAATCTAACATTGCCTAAATTAACCTACCATTGCCTAACTTAACCTACCATAGTCTACCATCCTTAAGTCTAACTAGAGGAAAACAACATTTGCAAATTTACAGGTAAACTTCGAAAAATTTCTTTGGTGAGAGGGAGATTACCATGAAAAATGTGACGCATAAACTGAAACACTAGCCACTAGGACAGTTTTGTCCCGGGATGCGACCCACACTAACACTCAGGTACCCATTTTACTGTTGGGTGAACATAGACAACCGGTGTAAGGAAACCCTCGCCTGGAATCGAATGCGGACACTCGCTCGAGAGCTTTAGCTACCAGGCGACGGGGCCTGTGTGTTTTTACCGAACAACAAAATTCTTGCCAGGAGTCTATGGAAACAGCAAGAAGCCACCAGGTGCCAGACACTAGAGTAACAGGAAGTAAAGGTAATAATCCTTTTAGTGGAACAGATGAAATTGAGCATTCACTGCCTTGAGGAGGTACATAATTGATCATGTGATAGTTGAGAACTCTGCTAACAGCTGCAGTAAACAGGTGTGTGGATGTTAGTCAGGTGCGTTGGGTCGTGTCCTGGGAAAGATCCTTAGTACCACAACGGAAATAAGGCGCACTGCTTGACTTTCTCAGATAATTCCAAGCTTGTAACTGTTCGGAGTTAATCTTAAAACAATCTTTGTTTCATTTAGTGCTTCTCCTACTTCAGGTTTCCCAGCGCCGAGAGTAACGTGGTGGCATGGTACGAACCTGCTAGATAACACCAGTTACCTTGTGAGCAGTAGCAGCAGCAGTAGCAGTAGCAGCAGCAGTAGCAGCAACGTCAGTGATGATCTACCATACACTGTGAACGACGTGATGGTAGGACCCCTCACAAGGGACCTGGTACAAGTGCCTTTCACTTGTACGTCAGAAAATAACCCGCTCTCTCCTCCTATGGACTGCACCATCCATCTTAAAATACACAGTCAGTATTACCTGCGGTGTGTGTGTGTGTGTGTGTGTGTGTGTGTGTGTGTGTGTGTGTGTGTGTGTGTGTGTGTGTGTGTGTGTGTGTGTGTGTGTGTGTGTGTGTGTGTGTGTGTGTGTGTGTGTGTGTGTGTGTGTGTGATTTGACAAAAACACTATATAAATAACTAAGTAAATTATATATATATACTTTATTAAATTTTATGTTATAAATTTTGTAATAAGTACAGACCCTCACAACGTTATATTTTACATTACTTCTAGGAACATTAACTTCTACAGGTTCTATCAACTTTTTATTAAGATATGAAAAACCTCGAGAAATTTCACGTCTCAGAATATTTGATTTTCTTACATGACATGGAAAGTAACGTCTTTATATTCTCAAATATAAAATAAAATAGA
This sequence comes from Cherax quadricarinatus, assembly GCF_038502225.1. Classification (NCBI taxonomy): domain Eukaryota; kingdom Metazoa; phylum Arthropoda; class Malacostraca; order Decapoda; family Parastacidae; genus Cherax; species Cherax quadricarinatus. The sequence continues at coordinate 33,800,143 of NC_091313.1, forward strand.
AAATATAATCCAGTTAACTCTTTTAAATACCCATTAAATTGTCTCCCAGATCACCTCACTAACTGCACCTGGTGTAGCAGACTCTTGCCCAGGTGTCTAGGTTAAGATATTTGCTGGGCAGGTCCAACTAGATGTTCTCACTAAGCGGAAGTATGGTTGTCACATTGACACTGAGACAAAGTTAAGAGTGTTAGTGGCATTTTAATCATTCCTCGAGATAGATGTTATAGAGAGAGTGACCTAATTCTTCTCGCTAAACTTGTAACATAGCGTTATTTAAAGACACTAAACTGGTAACAAGGCGTTATTTAAAGATACTAAACTGGTAACATAGCGTTATTTGAAGACGCTAAAATGGTAACATAGCGTTATTTAAAGACACTAAACTGGTAACATAGCGTTATTTAAAGACACTAAACTGGTGGCATAGCGTTATTTAAAGACACTAAACTGGTGGCATAGCATTATTTAAAGACACTAAATTGGTAACATAGCGTTATTTGAAGACACTAAATTCGTAACATAGCGTTATTTAAAGATACTAAACTGGTAACATAACGTTATTTAAAGACACTAAACTAGTAACATAGCGTTATTTAAAGACGCTAAAATGGGAGCATAGCTCTATTTAAAGACACTAAACTGGTGGTATAACGTTATTTGAAGAGTTACACTAAACTTCTTCAGTAAATTCTACTTCAGAACCACTTAAATAATTATTGTACCATTATCAGAACAATCACTGAACACTTGTGACAGTTTCAGAACAGCCAATGAACACTTGTGACAGAATCAGAACAATCACTGAACACATGTGACAGTATCAGAACAATCACTGAACAATGTGACAGTATCAGAACAATCACTGAACAATGTGACAGAATCAGAACAATCACTGAACACTTGCGACAGTGTCAGAACAATCACTGAACAACACTTGCGACAGTATCAGAACAATCACTGAACACTTGTGACAGTATCAGAACAATCACTGAACACATCTGGCAGTATCAGAACAATCACTAAACACTTGTGACATTATGAGAACAATCACTGAACACATGTGACAGTATCAGAACAATCACTGAACACATGTGACAGTATCAGAACAATCACTGAACACTTGTGACAGTATCAGAACACTGAACACTTGCGAGAGTGTCAGAACAATCACTGAACACTTGTGATAGTATCAGAATAACCACTGAACACTTGTGAAAGTATCAGAACAATCACTGAATAGTTGTGACAATATCAGAACACTGAACACCTGTGACAGTATCAGAGCAATCACTCAACACTTGTGACAGTATCAGAACAATCACTGAGCACTTGTGACGATATCAGAACAATCAGTGAACACATGTGACAGTATTAGAACAATCACTGAACACTTGTGGCAGTTTCAGAACAATCACTGAATACTTGTGACAGCGTCAGAACAATCAATGAACACTTGTGACAGTTTCTGAACAATTACTGAACACTTGTGACAGTATCAGAACAATCAACGAGCACTTGTGACAGTATCAGCACAATCACTGAACACTTGTGACAGTATCAGAACAATCACTGAACACTTGTGACAGTATCTGAGAAATCACTGAACACTTGTGACAGTATCAGAACAATCACTGAACACTTGTGACAGTATCTGAACAATCACTGAACACTTGTGACAGTATCAGAACGATCAATGAGCACTTGTGACAGTATCAGAACAATCACTGAATACATGTGACAGTATTAGAACAATCACTGAACATTTGTGACAGTATCAGAACAATCAACGAGCACTTGTGACAGTATCAGCACAATCACTGAACACTTGAGACAGTGTCAGTCACTAAGTACTGACTGTACTGCTAAAGCTATCACTAATGCCTGGTCTCAGACCGGGCTGCGGGGTCGTTGACCATCGACACTCTCACCAGTAATTCGTTGTATTAGTCTCTGTTGCTAAAGCCTCGCATCACTGCCCTCTGAGTCAGTTAACATTACACTAAACATTATAGGAAAGCAATATAACACCACCTAACATCACTCAGCCACCAGAGTACTTTTAAAAGAGTTTAATCGTCTCATAGACTAAGACAGTGGGATGTTACTATGACACCAGACTTCAACAGTGATTATTTGACTGTGTATTGTCAAGTCCGCTTGTTGGCTCCCTATTTTCTGCTCCTGCTACCAAAGTGTTTATTCCCTGGGTGTGCTGTTATATTTATTGGCTTTCCGGAAAGTTTTAATTAGTTTATTTTTGTTAAACACACAGAAGTCTAATCTTTCCTAACTTAACTTATCGCAAGAAATGTAATCAAAGAAAGTTGCTTGAAGTATTATGTTAGAAAACGATTTATGCTTAAATATGACACTTCAATTAGTGGAAATATAAACACAAATGCAGTATAATGTGAACACTGCAGAAGGTCTACAACTTGTCCAATACCCCTGCCAAGCTACCCAAGACTCTATAACCCCACCCGGTAGATCATCAGATGCAGCATTCTCCACCTGACCTCAACATTCTGAACATGACTATAAATACTCCCGTACCTTCCAACCCCAGGTAGATCCGTGTGTGACTTGAAAAAGCCCACTGTGTGGGTGAAACGTTGTCAATAAAGGATCACATTATACTGCATTTGTGTTTATATTTCCATTGTGTCGGTATTTTATACCATTTATTTCCACTTCAATTAGTATTACAGCTTCAGGACTGAAGTAGTTATCCCTTTGGTTATCATCTGGTCTATAAATCCCTTTAATTATCCTCTTCACTCTACGCTCTATATTCTGATCCGTTAATTCCCCTACGTATCCTTCTCACCATATTACCCTTACCTCATTTATCATTACCTCTCATTATCTTCCACCTCTTTTGACAAGTTCTTTTATGTATTAATCTTAGTTATCCTTCTTCTAACCCCATTGTTTATCCTCTTATCCACTTCTTCCTCTACCTGTCCTTCTTTTCATCATATGGTTTGTGACAGTGGCACCACAGATGGTGGAGTTAACGAAGGCAGCAACAGTGCAGGCAGGAGTGGAGGAGCGTCTTCATTGTAAGGCCCGGGACGCCTTCCCTGAAGCCAACATTACCTGGACGCTGGACGGCAAGAAACTTAATTTTACTACAAAAGAGGTAAAGCTACTCACAGGACTTATTATGGTTACATTCCTGGAGGCTCTCTCAACACTTCAGGCAAGTCCTTTTGTATAAGCTACCACTATTCACCTTTGAATAAATTGGTGCTTCTGTGTTAGCCAGCTGTTGTGTTGGCATCCAGAGCAGGGCATGATGTTCGAACACGTCTCCTTACACCTGCTGCTCCTGTTCTCCATGCAGTAAATAGGTACCTGGGAATAAGTTGGAAGTTGTGGATGGTCTTCTGAGAAGGTAAAGACATTTGGGTATGTCTACCTGTGGTTGCTGCCTCTGTTCGCATAACACTAAAATTTATATCTTGGTGTGAGTTGACTGCCGTAGGCCACATTCTAGGCGGAAGGAGACATATGGGTATTTTTTCTTATATATGCCATGCAATTTAAAAAAAAAATGTGAAACCATAAATTTAAGAGAATTATGCATATTTCGACGATTTAGAGCAGTATTAAGCATTTTCTGACAGTGAATTACGAATTTAGACTGATCAAGCCGAAGGAGAAGTACACTACAGTCCGTGGAGAGGCTATTTTTCATTTTCACAATCACTGGGCAAGTCTTTATATTGACGAGGTTTCTCTCAAGGTTTAATTCTATCATATCTATAGAATAATATAAAGATTAATTGTTAAATATATATAGACTGTTGAGCTTGTAATGGGAGGAAGGTCAGATCACGATGACAGGACACGGGAGGTCATGTTACAGGTAGTGTCTTGTGGGTGGACCAATATTTGGGAATATTACCCTGACAGTGCCTTGATGCAGCTTGACAGGTTTGTAGGATGACAGCTGCTTCAAAGCACTTCTCCCTATTACTGTCATCCTCTGTTAGAAGGAGTCTGGCCTGTTCTCTCTGCATATGATACATATATTATTTGTGTTATGGATCATGCGTGTGACATCATGGCTACGTGCAGTCTCACGCATTTAATACTTGTACATAACACAGGAGATGATGTCTATGGAGGCTGTGCTATTGGAATATCCATGAAAGTTGTAGTCTGTGATGTCACTGACAATTTTGGACATTTTTACTGTGGCGTAGATGTGTATTTTCTGAGAGCAAGTGCGATGTGGAGAGTTGTTTGAGCAGCGGGAAGAAGACTGAGTCTATCAACATGGTGTTTTCCTGCTGCTTGACACTATCTTGTGTCTCGTGCCGCAAATGAGAAGGAAATGAAGTGAATCTGAGAGAAGAGAAAGTGTCTCAAATGAAATAATATTCTTCTTGAGGATTCTCGCTGGTAAAAATTCCAGGAATTCTGAGGAAGAAGCTTATAAGTCTGGCACAAACTCTCCTGCTTCCTGGTCACATCTTGATAATGTTATAAAATACATGTGGAACAGTTAGGTATCTTTTTATCTTGAAACGTTTCGCGTGAGCAGCAAGCTTCATCAGTCAAATACAGAGGTAGCAGGTGTAGTAGCAGTGAAATAAAGACGATGGAATCAGTCCATCAACCTTGGAGAGAAAAGTAGTTGAGGTGGTCAGTCCGTCAGTCAGGAGAAGAGTTCAGCTCTATGTTCTGGAACAATATGAAGCTGAAGCATGAGAATGGAATAAGATTTAAATACTGTCGAAAGTGAGGTGGAAGACCTGGAAGACATAGCAGGGGACGGTGCTCACTTGTAGAAGCAAGAAGGTAAGAACTGAGGTGTACTATAGCAGGCTTAGGGACTGACCCACCTCAGACTATTTCTCCAAAATTGATGGACTGATTACATCACTTTTACCTGGCCACTACAGCTGCCTCTGTACTTGACTGATGAAGCCTGAAACCTAGGTCAAACTTTTCAACAATAAAGATAAGAACATAAGAAAGAAGGAACACTGCAGCAGGACTACTGACCCATACGAAACAGGTCCATGTCCCCCCTCCCCGGGATTAGCCCAGTGACTCACCTAACCAGGTCACTTCCACTTAAGGAAGGAGCACCGCATCAGACCTAGCAGCACAAGCTAGTCAGATCCAACTCACACGCACCCACACCTACTCATGTATTTATCTAACCTATTTTTAAAGCTACACAACGTAACACATGCATCTAATTATTCATCATGATAGTGAAAGGGAGGGGGTGGTCAGAGGGGGAGAAAGGGAAGGAAGGAGAGAAAGAGGAGGGGGTGGTCAGAGGGGGAGAAAGGGAAGGAGAGAAAGAGGAGGGGGTGGTCAGAGGGGGGGAAAGGGAAGGAGAGAAAGAGGAGGGGGTGGGGGAGGAGGAGCAGCTCCTCACCGTGATTTAAAAAAAAAAAATAATTATTTTTTTTTGTAAAAGTGTATTTATAAACCATACCAAGGGTGGAATTTGATCCCGCGGTCAGAGTCTCAAAACTCCAGACGGTCGCGTGAGCCACTGGATGGTGGTATGGTATGGTATGGTATGGTATGGTATGGTATGGTATGGTTTGTTTGCAATCGTGTCATTACGATTTCGTGAGTCATGTATTTATAATTTAGGATGAGACTGTAAATGTTTTATATTGATTATTTGTCTTGAACACAAAATACAATATATGTTAATACTGACGTAGGTGCACATAAATACTGGGCAGTGCACAAGTGTTGCTGGTGAGTGCACAAGTGTTGCTGGTGAGTGCACAAGTGTTGCTGGTGAGTGCACAAGTGTTGCTGGTGAGTGCACAAGTGTTGCTGGTGAGTGCACAAGTGTTGCTGGTGAGTGCACAAGTGTTGCTGGTGAGTGCCAGAAAAAAGCCGTGACTTACTGAACCCACGACACTGGAAGGTTTAGCCTGAGCCGAGCATCACAGTGAGTGGACTTCTGAACAACGGCAGAAGGTAAGAATTACATTTAGTTAATCAGTTCATTTGTTCTTTTTTGTTGTTGCAGATGGTGTTAAGATTACCATACAGCTTCTCTAGTTGTTCCATTATTTCTATTGTCTTTTCTATTGCTGCAGTGCTGGATGACAGTGCTGACTGTGTCAAGACTGTCAGATGAGAAATTTATGGCTGAATGTCTCAAGAAGACGGTCAAATTTCCTCAGAAAATCTTGGTGTGGGAAGCCATTTCCATTCATGGAACAAGTCGTTTGCACATTGTTGATGGTACCATCAACCAGGTTAAGTACACAGAAGTGCTACAACGACAATTACTGCCTCAGGTAAAGGACTGGTATTGTGATGGACGTTGGATATTCCCACAAGACTCGGCACCATGTGCACGGTAAAACCTGTAATGACGTGGTGTGCACAATATAGCGCTGAGCTGATCCACTGGGCTGGAAATTCCCCCAACATAGACAACATTGAGAGTTAATCTGAAGGATCAAATACACGTAGTTCCCATACGACCGAAGTGCAAATAACAGAACGCCTTACTAAGACTCACTTTCTGCCAGAATCATGAACACATATGTTAAAGCACTTGTGGATGCTAGGGCTCCTCATGCCAAATGTTAATCAATGTAAAACAGTTGACCTGTTCTGGTGTATCAAAATATATTCAGTAACAGTCAGTTAAATTGGTTGAATTTACGTAGAAAAATATAGAATAATAATGCCAGTAATGTATATTTCAGTTCCTGCGCAGTTTGAGAAAATTATCCTGGTATTATCTAACACCAGGTATTACCTAACACCAGGTATTACCTAACACCAGGTATTACCTAACACCAGGTATTATATAACACCAGGTATTATATAACACCAGGTATTACCTAACACCAGGTATTACATAACATCAGGTATTACCTAACACCAGGTATTATATAACACCAGGTATTATATAACACCAGGTATTACCTAACACCAGGTATTACCTAACACCAGGTATTACATAACACCAGGTATTACCTAACAATAGGTATTACATAATACCAGGTATTACCTAACACCAGGTATTATATAACACCAGGTATTATATAACACCAGGTATTACCTAACACCAGGTATTACCTAACACCAGGTATTACATAACACCAGGTATTACCTAACACCAGGTATTACATAACACCAGGTATTACCTAACACCAGGTATTACATAATACCAGGTATTACCTAACACCAGGTATTACATAATACCAGGTATTACATAACACCAGGTATTACATAATACCAGGTATTACCTAACACCAGGTATTACATAACACCAGGTATTACCTAACACCAGGTATTACATAATACCAGGTATTACCTAACACCAGGTATTACATAACACCATGTATTACCTAACACCAGGTATTACCTAACACCAGGTATTACATAACACCAGGTATTACATAACACCAGGTATTACATAACACCAGGTATTACATAACACCAGGTATTACATTACACCAGGTATTACATAACACCAGGTATTACATAACACCAGGTATTACATTACACCAGGTATTACATAACACCAGGTATTACATAACACCAGGTATTACATTACACCAGGTATTACATAACACCAGGTATTACATAACACCAGGTATTACATAACACCAGGTATTACATTACACCAGGTATTACATAACACCAGATATTACATAACACCAGGTATTACATAACACCAGGTATTACATAACACCAGGTATTACATTACACCAGGTATTACATCACACCAGGTATTACATAACACCAGGTATTACATAACACCAGGTATTACATAACACCAGGTATTACATAACACCAGGTATTACATAACACCAGGTATTACATAACACCAGGTATTACATAACACCAGGTATTACATAACACCAGGTATTACATAACACCAGGTATTACATAACACCAGGTATTACATAACACCAGGTATTACATAACACCAGGTATTACATAACACCAGGTATTACATAACACCAGGTATTACATAACACCAGGTATTACATAACACCAGGTATTACATAACACCAGGTATTACATAACACCAGGTATTACATAACACCAGGTATTACCTAACACCAGGTATTACATATTACACACCAGGTATTACATAACACCAGGTATTACATAACACCAGGTATTACATAACACCACCAGGTATAACATAACACCAGGTATTACATAACACCAGGTATTACATAACACCAGGTATTACATAACACCAGGTATTACATAACACCAGGTATTACATAACACCAGGTATTACATAACACCAGGTATTACATAACACCAGGTATATCATAACACCAGGTATTACATAACACCAGGTATTACATAACACCAGGTATTACATAACACCAGGTATTACATAACCAGGTATTACATAACACCAGGTATTACATAACACCAGGTATTACATAACACCAGGTATTACATAACACCAGGTATTACATAACACCAGGTATTACATTACACCAGGTAACACCAGGTATTACATAACACCAGGTATTACATTATTACACAGGTATTACATAACACCAGGTATTACATAACACCAGGTATTACATAACACCAGGTATTACATAACACCAGGTATTACATAACACCAGGTATTACATTACACCAGGTATTACCTAACACCAGGTATTACATAACACCAGGTATTACCTAACACCAGGTATTACATAATACCAGGTATTACCTAACACCAGGTATTACATAACACCATGTATTACCTAACACCAGGTATTACCTAACACCAGGTATTACATAACACCAGGTATTACATAACACCAGGTATTACATAACACCAGGTATTACATAAAACCAGTTATTACCTAACACCAGGTATTACATAACACCAGGTATTACATTACACCAGGTATTACATAACACCAGGTATTACATAACACCAGGTATTACATTACACCAGGTATTACATAACACCAGGTATTACATAACACCAGGTATTACATTACACCAGGTATTACATAACACCAGGTATTACATAACACCAGGTATTACATAACACCAGGTATTACATAACACCAGGTATTACATAACACCAGGTATTACATTACACCAGGTATTACATAACACCAGGTATTACATTACACCAGGTATTACATAACACCAGGTATTACATAACACCAGGTATTACATAACACCAGGTATTACATAACACCAGGTATTACATAACACCAGGTATTACATATTACACCAGGTATTACATAACACCAGGTATTACATAACCAGGTATTACATAACACCAGGTATTACATAACACCAGGTATTACATTATACCAGGTATTACATTACACCAGGTATTACATTACACCAGGTATTACATAACACCAGGTATTACATTACACCAGGTATTACATAATACCAGGTATTACATAACACCAGGTATTACATAACACCAGGTATTACATAACCAGGTATTACCACCAGGTATTACATAACACCAGGTATTACATTACACCAGGTATTACATAACACCAGGTATTACATAACACCAGGTATTACATAACACCAGGTATTACATAACACCAGGTATTACATAACACCAGGTATTACATAACACCAGGTATTACATAACACCAGGTATTACATAACACCAGGTATTACATTACACCAGGTATTACATAACACCAGGTATTACATAACACCAGGTATTACATAATACCAGGTATTACCTAACACCAGGTATTACATAACACCAGGTATTACCTAACACCAGGTATTACATAATACCAGGTATTACCTAACACCAGGTATTACATAACACCATGTATTACCTAACACCAGGTATTACCTAACACCAGGTATTACATAACACCAGGTATTACATAACACCAGGTATTACATAACACCAGGTATTACATAAAACCAGGTATTACATATTACATAACACCAGGTATTACATATTACACCAGGTATTACATAACACCAGGTATTACATAACACCAGGTACACCAGGTATTACATAACACCAGGTATTACATTACATTACACCAGGTATTACATAACACCAGGTATTACATTACACCAGGTATTACATAACACCAGGTATTACATAACACCAGGTATTACACATAACAGGTATTACATAACACCAGGTATTACATAACACCAGGTATTACATAACACCAGGTATTACATTACACCAGGTATTACATAACACCAGATATTACATTGCACCAGGTATTACATAACACCAGGTATTACATAACACCAGGTATTACATAACACCAGGTATTACATTACACCAGGTATTACATAACACCAGGTATTACATAACACCAGGTATTACATTACACCAGGTATTACATAACACCAGGTATTACATAACACCAGGTATTACATAACACCAGGTATTACATAACACCAGGTATTACATAACACCAGGTATTACATAACACCAGGTATTACATAACACCAGGTATTACATAACACCAGGTATTACATTACACCAGGTATTACATAACACCAGGTATTACATAACACCAGGTATTACATAACACCAGGTATTACATAACACCAGGTATTACATAACACCAGGTATTACATAACACCAGGTATTACATAGCACCAGGTATTACCTAATTACACCAGGTATTACCTAACACCAGGTATTACATAACACCAGGTATTACATAACACCAGGTATTACATAACACCAGGTATTACATAACACCAGGTATTACATAACACCAGGTATTACATAACACCAGGTATTACCTAACACCAGGTATTACATAACACCAGGTATTACATAACACCAGGTATTACATTACACCAGGTATTACATAACACCAGGTATTACATAACACCAGGTATTACATTACACCAGGTATTACATAACACCAGGTATTACATAACACCAGGTATTACATTACACCAGGTATTACATAACACCAGATATTACATAACACCAGGTATTACATAACACCAGGTATTACATTATTACACCAGGTATTACATAACACCAGGTATTACATAATTACACCAGGTATTACATAACACCAGGTATTACATAACACCAGGTATTACATAACACCAGGTATTACATAACACCAGGTATTACATAACACAGGTATTACATTACACCAGGTATTACATAACACCAGGTATTACATAACACCAGGTATTACATAACACCAGGTATTACATTACACCAGGTATTACATAACACCAGGTATTACATTACACCAGGTATTACATAACACCAGGTATTACATAACACCAGGTATTACATAACACCAGGTATTACATAACACCAGGTATTACATAACACCAGGTATTACATAACACCAGGTATTACATTACACCAGGTATTACATAACACCAGGTATTACATTACACCAGGTATTACATAACACCAGGTATTACATAACACCAGGTATTACATTACACATAACAGGTATTACATAACACCAGGTATTACATAACACCAGGTATTACATAACACCAGGTATTACATAACACCAGGTATTACATTACACCAGGTATTACATAACACCAGGTATTACATAACACCAGGTATTACATAATACCAGGTATTACCTACATAACAGGTATTACCTAACACCAGGTATTACATACCACCTACATAACACCATGTATTACCTAACACCAGGTATTACACCAGGTATTACATAACACCAGGTATTACATAACACCAGGTATTACCTAACACCAGGTATTACAACACCAGGTATTACATAACACCAGGTATTACATAACACCAGGTATTACATAACACCAGGTATTACATAACACCAGGTATTACATAACACCAGGTATTACATTACTACACCAGGTATTACATAACACCAGGTATTACATTACACCAGGTATTACATAACACCAGGTATTACATAACACACCAGGTATTACATAACACCAGGTATTACATAACACCAGGTATTACATTACACCAGGTATTACATAACACCAGGTATTACATAACACCAGGTATTACATAACACCAGGTATTACATAACACCAGGTATTACATAACACCAGGTATTACATTACACCAGGTATTACATAACACCAGGTATTACATAACACCAGGTATTACATAACACCAGGTATTACATAACACCAGGTATTACATAACACCAGGTATTACATTACACCAGGTATTACATAACACCAGGTATTACATTACACCAGGTATTACATAACACCAGGTATTACATAACACCAGGTATTACATTACACCAGGTATTACATTACACCAGGTATTACATTACACCAGGTATTACATAACACCAGGTATTACATTACACCAGGTATTACATAATACCAGGTATTACATAACACCAGGTATTACATAACACCAGGTATTACATTACACCAGGTATTACATAACACCAGGTATTACATAACACCAGGTATTACATTACACCAGGTATTACATAACACCAGGTATTACATAACACCAGGTATTACATAACACCAGGTATTACATAACACCAGGTATTACATAACACCAGGTATTACATAACACCAGGTATTACATAACACCAGGTATTACATAACACCAGGTATTACATAACACCAGGTATTACATAACACCAGGTATTACATAACACCAGGTATTACATAACACCAGGTATTACATAACACCAGGTATTACATAACACCAGGTATTACATAGCACCAGGTATTACCTAACACCAGGTATTACATAACACCAGGTATTACAAAACACCAGGTATTACATAACACCAGGTATTACATAACACCAGGTATTACATAACACCAGGTATTACATATTACACCAGGTATTACATAACACCAGGTATTACATAACACCAGGTATTACCTAACACCAGGTATTACATAATACCAGGTATTACCTAACACCAGGTATTACATAACACCAGGTATTACATAACACCAGGTATTACATAACACCAGGTATTACATAACACCAGGTATTACATAACACCAGGTATTACATAACACCAGGTATTACCTAACACCAGGTATTACATAACACCAGGTATTACATAACACCAGGTATTACATAACACCAGGTATTACATAACACCAGGTATTACATTACACCAGGTATTACATAACACCAGGTATTACATAGCACCAGGTATTACCTAACACCAGGTATTACATAACACCAGGTATTACATAACACCAGGTATTACATAACACCAGGTATTACATAACACCAGGTATTACATAACACCAGGTATTACCTAACACCAGGTATTACATAACACCAGGTATTACATAACACCAGGTATTACATAACACCAGGTATTACATAACACCAGGTATTACATTACACCAGGTATTACATAACACCAGGTATTACATAGCACCAGGTATTACCTAACACCAGGTATTACATAACACCAGGTATTACATAACACCAGGTATTACATAACACCAGGTATTACATACAAAGGCATTATATATCACGCGGAAATCTTTAAGAGACCATTATAGAAAATAGCAGACCACTGATGGTGAGGATGTTGTGGTTTGTGAGGCTGTGGTGCTGAGCCGGAGCTGAGGACACTGACGGTGAGGATGTTGTGGTTTGTGAGGCTGTGGTGCTGAGCCGGAGCTGAGGACACTGATGGTGAGGATGTTGTGGTTTGTGAGGCTGTGGTGCTGAGCCGGAGCTGAGGACACTGATGGTGAGGATGTTGTGGTTTGTGAGGCTGTGGTGCTGAGCCGGAGCTGAGGACACTGATGGTGAGGATGTTGTGGTTTGTGAGGCTGTGGTGCTGAGCCGGAGCTGAGGACACTGATGGTGAGGATGTTGTGGTTTGTGAGGCTGTGGTGCTGAGCCGGAGCTGAGGACACTGATGGTGAGGATGTTGTGGTTTGTGAGGCTGTGGTGCTGAGCCGGAGCTGAGGACACTGACGGTGAGGATGTTGTGGTTTGTGAGGCTGTGGTGCTGAGCCGGAGCTGAGGACACTGATGGTGAGGATGTTGTGGTTTGTGAGGCTGTGGTGCTGAGCCGGAGCTGAGGACACTGATGGTGAGGATGTTGTGGTTTGTGAGGCTGTGGTGCTGAGCCGGAGCTGAGGACACTGACGGTGAGGATGTTGTGGTTTGTGAGGCTGTGGTGCTGAGCCGGAGCTGAGGACACTGATGGTGAGGATGTTGTGGTTTGTGAGGCTGTGGTGCTGAGCCGGAGCTGAGGACACTGATGGTGAGGATGTTTTGGTTTGTGAGGCTGTGGTGCTGAGCCGGAGCTGAGGACACTGACGGTGAGGATGTTGTGGTTTGTGAGGCTGTGGTGCTGAGCCGGAGCTGAGGACACTGATGGTGAGGATGTTGTGGTTTGTGAGGCTGTGGTGCTGAGCCGGAGCTGAGGACACTGATGGTGAGGATGTTGTAAGTTTGTGAGGCTGTGGTGCTGAGCCGGAGCTGAGGACACTGATGGTGAGGATGTTGTAAGTTTGTGAGGCTGTGGTGCTGAGCCGGAGCTGAGGACACTGATGGTGAGGATGTTGTAAGTTTGTGAGGCTGTGGTGCTGAGCCGGAGCTGAGGACACTGATGGTGAGGATGTTGTGGTTTGTGAGGCTGTGGTGCTGAGCCGGAGCTGAGGACACTGATGGTGAGGATGTTGTGGTTTGTGAGGCTGTGGTGCTGACCCGGAGCTGAGGACACTGATGGTGAGGATGTTGTGGTTTGTGAGGCTGTGGTGCTGAGCCGGAACTGAGGACACTGAGTGTTCACTGCAGCTCCTGAAGTCACTGTGACCATTGTTGACACTCCTTCCCGCGGACTTCAGACCCGCTCTCTGGCCTGAATTCTCAACACCTGAAACAATATTCACGACGTCAACAAATGAAAATATACGGAATAATAGTTACATAAAAATTATTAAAGAGTACTTGACATTTTATTTTATAATAATTTATGGTAAATTATATTGCCAAAATATTGGTTAATGCTCGTAAATCGTACTTAGTTTTAGTTAGTAAGTAAGTAAGTAAGTAAGTAAGTAAGTAAGTAAGTAAGTTTATTCAGGTATACACAAATACAGTTACATAGAATTATCATACATAGCAGCATATGTGTAGAGAACCTGGGATTGAACATTAAAATGGTATAAAATACCGACAGGTTGTTAGGTAAGACACATATGCAACAGTTAGGTATCTTTATTTCGAAACGTTTCGCCTACACAGTAGGCTTCTTCAGTCGAGTACAGAAAAGTTGATAGAAGCAGAAGATACTTGAAGACGATGTAATCAGTCCATCACCCTTAAAGTTTTGAGGTGGTCAGTCCCTCAGTCTGGAGAAGAGTATTGTTCCATAGTCTGAAACTGTTTCAGACTATGGAACAATACTCTTCTCCAGACTGAGGGACTGACCACCTCAAAACTTCAAGGATGATGGACTGATTACATCGTCTTCAAGTCTCTTCTGCTTCTATCAACTTTTCTGTACTCGACTGAAGAAGCCTACTGTGTAGGCGAAACGTTTCGAAATAAAGATACCTAACTGTTGCATATGTGTCTTACCTAACAACCTATGATAACCCAAAAAAGTCAGACTGAGTGACTTATTTCCATTGGGGTCCTTGTGAAGGATCTTGTACAATAGAGTTTTGAGCAGTCTTCACCCTCCTGGTAGACAGATACTTAAATTGTTAATGGCTCCTGGCTTTCTTAAATATTATTTACTGCTCGCCATTCCTTCATTAATTTAATACATAAAACTATTAGGCTGGTTGGTAGATACGCAAACGAGGAAGTAATATGAAAACACATAGGAAAAAAACATATCTTACCTTATACGTTATCTTACCTTAAATGGTTGCTTACAAACCTTGAATTTACTGTAGTCATCGCTGTATAATAACTACAATGCTTGCGAGTGGAAATTGTAGGAGTCGTCCCTTGAGTTTCTTGTAATATTTTAGGGATATAAGAACAAGGACTCAAGATGTCACTAACGTGAACACTGATCAACGTGTAACTACGCAGCACCAAACACTGATCAACGTGTAACTACGCAGCACCAAACACTGATCAACGTGTAACTACGCAGCACCAAACACTGATCAACGTGTAACTACGCAGCAACAAACACTGATCAACGTGTAACTACGCAGCACCAAACACTGATCAACGTGTAACTACGCAGCACCAAACACTGATCAACGTGTAACTACGCAGCAACAAACACTGATCAACGTGTAACTACGCATCACCAAACACTGATCAACGTGTAACTACGCAGTACCAAACACTGATCAACGTGTAACTACGCAGCAATAAACACTGATCAACGTGTAACCACGCAGCAACAAACACTGATCAACGTGTAACTACGCAGCAACAAACACTGATCAACGTGTAACTACGCAGCAACAAACACTGATCAACGTGTAACCACGCAGCAACAAACACTGATCAACGTGTAACCACGCAGCAACAAACACTGATCAACGTGTAACTACGCAGCAACAAACACTGATCAACGTGTAACTACGCAGCAACAACGCCAGAAATGAACATTAAAGCAATTTCCGCGTGAACTGTTATGTTTGGAATTTATACTACTGAGTTTGGGATTCTCTGGGCTTCAGTTAACGAGAAATTATGGGGTTTGTTCCAAACCTGGGTTTACCTAGTAGGGTGGGTTACCTGGGTTTACCTAGTAGGGTGGGTTACCTGGGTTTACCTAGTAGGGTGGGTTACCTGGGTTTACCTAGTAGGGTGGGTTACCTGGGTTTACCTAGTAGGGTGGGTTACCTGGGTTTATCTAGTAGGGTGGGTAACCTGGGTTTATCTAGTAGGATGGGTAACCTGGGTTTACCTAGTAGGGTGGGTTACCTGGGTTTATCTAGTAGGGTGGGTAACCTGGGTTTATCTAGTAGGATGGGTAACCTGGGTTTACCTAGTAGGGTGGGTTACCTGGGTTTACCTAGTAGGGTGGGTAACCTGGGTTTACCTAGTAGGGTGGGTTACCTGGGTTTATCTAGTAGGGTGGGTAACCTGGGTTTATCTAGTAGGGTGGGTAACCTGGGTTTATCTAGTAGGGTGGGTAACCTGGGTTTACCTAGTAGGGTGGGTTACCTGGGTTTACCTAGAAGAGTGGGTAATCTGGGTTTACCTAGTAGGGTGGGTTACCTGGGTTTACCTAGTAGGGTGGGTTACCTGGGTTTACCTAGTAGGGTGGGTAACCTGGGTTTACCTAGTAGGGTGGGTAACCTGGGTTTACCTAGTAGGGTGGGTAACCTGGATTTACCTAGTAGGGTGGGTTACCTGGGTTTACCTAGTAGGGTGGGTAACCTGGGTTTACCTAGTAGGGTGGGTAACCTGGATTTACCTAGTAGGGTGGGTAACCTGGATTTACCTAGTAGGGTGGGTTACCTGGGTTTACCTAGTAGGGTGGGTAACCTGGGTTTACCTAGTAGGGTGGGTAACCTGGGTCTGCCTAATAGGGTGGGTAACCTGGGTCTGCCTAGTAGGGTGGGTAACCTGGGTTTACCTAGTAGGGTGGGTAACCTGGGTCTGCCTAGTAGGGTGGGTAACCTGGGTTTACCTAGTAGGGTGGGTAACCTGGGTCTGCCTAGTAGGGTGGGTAACCTGGGTCTGCCTAGTAGAGTGGGTAACCTGGGTCTGCCTAGTATGGTGGGTAACCTGGGTCTGCCTAGTATGGTGGGTAACCTGGGTCTGCCTAGTAGGGTGGGTAACCTGGGTTTGAGCAGTAGGGTGAGTAACCTGGGGTTTGACTAGTAAAGTGACTAACCTGGGATTGAACACCAACCCGTAAAGCCAGTTTTAGTTGCTATTACTAACACACTTCAGTAAATAGGGAGATGATGATGAACAATGATAACTCCCAGGTAATAATAACTTCAGCTCTGCCAGACTAAATTCTCTGAAACTGCGTTAACTACTGAACCCACAGTGGAATACTTGTTAATATTCTCGTCATCTAAATAATAAAACCTCAACTCTGCTGAAAGATAACCTATGAAACTGCTGTAGTTACTGAACCAGTTACATAATGCTTGATAATATCATCAACAGCTCGGCTAGGAAAATTAGGTTCCTTCACATTGCATAAATATTCAAGGTTGGCGGAAAGTAATCAGGTCGTGTCAACACAAAATAAGAAACACGACTTATTTTTGTAGATATTTTCATTAAGACGACAGATAGAACTTTTCCTGAAATCTACATTCAGGTGAAAGAAGTAACCTCATACGTAGTGAAGACAGGAGGTCAGGTCAGAGGTCACATCGTGTGTGAGGATGCAACAGCAGGACTGTGTCAGAGGTCTTACCAGGTTGACAACACCATGACGGAGGACTCTCCCAGGTTGACAGTACCATGACGGAGGACTCTCCCCGGTTGACAGTACCATGACGGAGGACTCTCCCCGGTTGACAGTACCATGACGGAGGACTCTCCCAGGTTGACAGTACCATGACGGAGGACTCTCCCCGGTTGACAGTACCATGACGGAGGACTCTCCCAGGTTGACGGTACCATGACGGAGGACTCTCCCAGGTTGACAGTACCATGACGGAGGACTCTCCCAGGTTGACGGTACCATGACGGAGGACTCTCCCAGGTTGACGGTACCATGACGGAGGACTCTCCCAGGTTGACAGTACCATGACGGAGGACTCTCCCCGGTTGACAGTACCATGACGGAGGACTCTCCCAGGTTGACAGAACCATGACGGAGGACTCTCCCAGGTTGACAGCACCATGACGGAGGACTCTCCCAGGTTGACAGAACCATGACGGAGGACTCTCCCAGGTTGACGGTACCATGACGGAGGACTCTCCCAGGTTGACAACACCATGACGGAGGACTCTCCCAGGTTGATAGTACCATGACGGAGGACTCTCCCAGGGTGGCAGAACCATGACGGAGGACTCTCCCAGGTTGACGGTACCATGACGGAGGACTCTCCCAGGTTGACAGCACCATGACGGAGGACTCTCCCAGGTTGACAACACCATGACGGAGGACTCTCCCAGGTTGACAACACCATGACGGAGGACTCTCCCAGGTTGACAACACCATGACGGAGGACTCTCCCAGGTTGACAACACAATGACGGAGGACTCTCCCAGGTTGACAACACCATGACGGAGGACTCTCCCAGGTTGACAACACCATGACGGAGGACTCTCCCAGGTTGACAACACCATGACGGAGGACTCTCCCAGGTTGACAGTACCATGACGGAGGACTCTCCCAGGTTGACAACACCATGACGGAGGACTCTCCCAGGTTGACAGTACCATGACGGAGGACTCTCCCAGGTTGACAGCACCATGACGCAGGACTCTCCCAGGTTGACAACACCATGACGGAGGACTCTCCCAGGTTGACAGTACCATGACGGAGGACTCTCCCAGGTTGACAACACCATGACGGAGGACTCTCCCAGGTTGACAACACCATGACGGAGGACTCTCCCAGGTTGACAGTACCATGACGGAGGACTCTCCCAGGTTGACAGTACCATGACGGAGGACTCTCCCAGGTTGACAGCACCATGACGGAGGACTCTCCCAGGTTGACAGTACCATGACGGAGGACTCTCCCAGGTTGACAACACCATGACGGAGGACTCTCCCAGGTTGACAGTACCATGACGGAGGACTCTCCCAGGTTGACAGTACCATGACGGAGGACTCTCCCAGGTTGACAGTACCATGACGGAGGACTCTCCCAGGTTGACAGCACCATGACGGAGGACTCTCCCAGGTTGACAGTACCATGACGGAGGACTCTCCCAGGTTGACAACACCATGACGGAGGACTCTCCCAGGTTGACAGCACCATGACGGAGGACTCTCCCAGGTTGACAGCACCATGACGGAGGACTCTCCCAGGTTGACAGCACCATGACGGAGGACTCTCCCAGGTTGACAGCACCATGACGGAGGACTCTCCCAGGTTGACAACACCATGACGGAGGACTCTCCCAGGTTGACAACACCATGACGGAGGACTCTCCCAGGTTGACAGCACCATGACGGAGGACTCTCCCAGGTTGACAACACCATGACGGAGGACTCTCCCAGGTCATGGTAGAAAAAATAAGAAAATGGAATTAATGTTAAATGTTGTGAAAATTAGTGGTCATATCTAGCAATATTCTGGTGGTAAAAGTTGGTTTATATGTTATATTATACTTAATAAATGTAAGTCATGACGCCATCATGCGACACTTACGAATTTTGGGGTTCCTGTGATAATGACAATATTGTTATTTATGTGCCAAGTGGGACCATTACAAGAACCACTGATTTATTTTCTATCTTTCATTTTTATCTTTTACAATATTGAATATTAAACTCTGGTAAACATTAATTAGAGAAAAATTTGGATTTATCATGACCTGAGCGCCTTCCAGCTTACATTTTTAAAAAGAAACTGACACAATTTAAATACTGACTTTTATGCAATAATTTCTGACAGCCTCGTCTAATTATAGTCACCTTTCAACGCTGATAATTTGATAATTCCAGTACTGACCTAATGTGTTAGATTTTATGAAAATAATTGGTATAAAATTCCGACACAATGGAAACATAAACACATATGCAGTTTAATGTGATCCTTTATTGACAACGTTTCGCCCACACAGTGGGCTTTTTCAAGCCACAAACAGATCTACATGAGGTGGAAGGTACGGGAGTATTTATAGTCAGGTTCAGAATGTTGAGGTCAGGTGGAGAATGTTGAGGTCAAGTGGAGAATGTTGAGGTCAGGTGGAGAATGTTGCATCTGACCTCAACATCAGATGCAGCATTCTCCACCTGACCTCAACATTCTCCACCTGACCTCAACATTCTCCACCTGACCTCAACATTCTCCACCTGACCTCAACATTCTCCACCTGACCTCAACATTCTCCACCTGACCTCAACATTCTCCACCTGACCTCAACAGGATACACCTGACCTCAACATTCCACTTGACCTCAACATTCTCCACCTGACCTCAACATTCTCCACCTGACCTCAACATTCTCCACCTGACCTCAACATTCTCCACCTGACCTCAACATTCTCCACCTGACCTCAACATTCTCCACCTGACCTCAACATTCTCCACCTGACCTCAACATTCTCCACCCTCAACATTCTCCACCTGACCTCAACATTCTCCACCTGACCTCAACATTCTCCACCTGACCTCAACATTCTCCACCTGACCTCAACATTCTCCACCTGACCTCAACATTCTCCACCTGACCTCAACATTCTCCACCTGACCTCAACATTCTCCACCTGACCTCAACATTCTCCACCTGACCTCAACATTCTCCACCTGACCTCAACATTCTCCACCTGACCTCAACATCCTCCACTTGACCTCAACATTCTCCACCTGTACCTTCCACCTCAGGTAGATCTGTTTGTGACTTGAAAAAGCCCACTGTGTGGGCGAAACGTTGTCAATAACGGATCACATTAAACTGCATATGTGTTTATGTTTCTCGTGTTATATTTTAGTTATTGGTTTAGATAACACCAGAGTAAACACAAGGTCTCAGGACCGACAGGTTTTCTGATAAATATGTCCTAGTGTTTGGTTACCTGTTTTTCTAAACTAGTTTATCAGAATCTATTACGAAGGTTTATACCAGGTTACTGGTCCTGCCAGGTTTATACCAGGTTAATGGTCTTCCCAGGTTTATACCGGGTTAATGGTCTTCCCAGGTTTATACCAGGTTACTGGTCCTCCCAGGTTTATACAAGGTTACTGGTCCACCGGGGTTTATACCAGGTTACTGATCCTGCCAGGTTTATACCAGGTTACTGGTCCTCCGGGGTTTATACCAGGTTACTGGTCCTCCGGGGTTTATACCAGGTTACTGATCCTGCCAGGTATATACAAGGTTACTGGTCCTGCCAGGTTTATACCAGGTTAATGGTCTTCCCAGGTTTATACCAGGTTACTGGTCCTCCGGGGTTTATACCAGGTTACTGGTCCTCCGGGGTTTATACCAGGTTACTGATCCAGCCAGGTTTATACAAGGTTACTGGTCCTGCCAGGTTTATACCAGGTTAATGGTCTTCCCAGGTTTATACCGGGATAATGGTCTTCCCAGGTTTATACCAGGTTACTGGTCCTCCCAGGTTTATACCAGGTTACTGGTCCTCCGGGGTTTATACCAGGTTACTGGTCCTCCGGGGTTTATACCAGGTTACTGATCATGCCAGGTTTATACCAGGTTACTGGTCCTCCGGGGTTTTTACCAGGTTACTGGTCCTCCGGGGTTTATACCAGGTTACTGATCCTGCCAGGTTTATACAAGGTTACTGGTCCTGCCAGGTTTATACCAGGTTAATGGTCTTCCCAGGTTTATACCAGGTTACTGGTCCTCCGGGGTTTATACCAGGTTACTGGTCCTCCCAGGTTCATACCAGGTTATTGATCCTGCCAGGTTTATACCAGGTTACTGGTCCTGCCAGGTTTATAACAGGTTACTGGTCCTCCCAGGTTTATACCAGGCAACTGGTACTCCCAGGTTTATACCAGGTTACTGGTCCTCCGGGGTTTATACCAGGTTACTGGCCCTCCGGGATTTATACTAAAGTCCCTAGCAGCATCCAGTACCTAACGTACTTAAGTCCTTAGCAGCATCCAGTACGTAACGTACTTAAGTCCCTAGCAGCATCCAGTACGTAACGTACTTAAGTCCCTAGCAGCATCCAGTACGTAACGTACTTAAGTCCCTAGCAGCATCCAGTACGTAACGTACTTAAGTCCCTAGCAGCATCCAGTACGTAACGTACTTAAGTCCCTAGCAACATCCAGCACGTAACGTACTTAAGTCCCTAGCAGCATCCAGTACGTAACGTACTTAAGTCCCTAGCAGCACCCAGTACGTAACGTACTTAAGTCCCTAGCAGCATCCAGTACGTAACGTACTTAAGTCCCTAGCAACATCAAGCACGTAACGTACTTAAGTCCCTAGCAGCATCCAGTACGTAACGTACTTAAGTCCCTAGCAGCATCCAGTACGTAACGTACTTAAGTCCCTAGCAGCATCCAGTACGTAACGTACTTAAGTCCCTAGCAGCATCCAGTACGTAACGTACTTAAGTCCCTAGCAACATCCAGCACGTAACGTACTTAAGTCCCTAGCAGCATCCAGTACGTAACGTACTTAAGTCCCTAGCAACATCCAGCACGTAACGTACTTAAGTCCCTAGCAGCATCCAGTACGTAACGTACTTAAGTCCTTAGCAGCATCCAGTACGTAACGTACTTAAGTCCCTAGCAGCATCCAGTACGTAACGTACTTAAGTCCCTAGCAACATCCAGCACGTAACGTACTTAAGTCCCTAGCAGCATCCAGTACGTAACGTACTTAAGTCCCTAGCAGCATCCAGTACGTAACGTACTTAAGTCCCTAGCAGCATCCAGTACGTAACGTACTTAAGTCCCTAGCAGCATCCAGTACGTAACGTACTTAAGTCCCTAGCAACATCCAGCACGTAACGTACTTAAGTCCCTAGCAGCATCCAGTACGTAACGTACTTAAGTCCCTAGCAACATCCAGCACGTAACGTACTTAAGTCCCTAGCAGCATCCAGTACGTAACGTACTTAAGTCCCTAGCAGCATCCAGTACGTAACGTACTTAAGTCCCTAGCAGCATCCAGTACGTAACGTACTTAAGTCCCTAGCAGCATCCAGCACGTAACGTACTTAAGTCCCTAGCAACATCCAGCACGTAACGTACTTAAGTCCCTAGCAGCATCCAGTACGTAACGTACTTAAGTCCCTAGCAACATCCAGTACGTAACGTACTTAAGTCCCTAGCAGCATCCAGTACGTAACGTACTTAAGTCCCTAGCAACATCCAGCACGTAACGTACTTAAGTCCCTAGCAACATCCAGTACGTAACGTACTTAAGTCCCTAGCAACATCCAGTACGTAACGTACTTAAGTCCCTAGCAACATCCAGTACGTAACGTACTTAAGTCCCTAGCAACATCCAGTACGTAACGTACTTAAGTCCCTAGCAGCATCCAGTACGTAACGTACTTAAGTCCCTAGCAACATCCAGCACGTAACGTACTTAAGTCCCTAGCAGCATCCAGTACGTAACGTACTTAAGTCCCTAGCAGCATCCAGTACGTAACGTACTTAAGTCCCTAGCAGCATCCAGTACGTAACGTACTTAAGTCCCTAGCAACATCCAGCACGTAACGTACTTAAGTCCCTAGCAGCATCCAGTACGTAACGTACTTAAGTCCCTAGCAGCATCCAGTACGTAACGTACTTAAGTCCCTAGCAGCATCCAGTACATAACGTACTTAAGTCCCTAGCAGCATCCAGTACATAACGTACTTAAGTCCCTAGCAGCATCCAGTACGTAACGTACTTAAGTCCCTAGCAGCATCCAGTACGTAACGTACTTAAGTCCCTAGCAGCATCCAGTACATAACGTACTTAAGTCCCTAGCAGCATCCAGTACGTAACGTACTTAAGTCCCTAGCAGCATCCAGTACGTAACGTACTTAAGTCCCTAGCAGCATCCAGTATATAACGTACTTAAGTCCCTAGCAGCATCCAGTACGTAACGTACTTAAGTCCCTAGCAGCATCCAGTACATAACGTACTTAAGTCCCTAGCAGCATCCAGTACATAACGTACTTAAGTCCCTAGCAGCATCCAGTACGTAACGTACTTAAGTCCCTAGCAGCATCCAGTACGTAACGTACTTAAGTCCCTAGCAGCATCCAGCACGTAACGTACTTAAGTCCCTAGCAGCATCCAGTACGTAACGTACTTAAGTCCCTAGCAGCATCCAGTACGTAACGTACTTAAGTCACTAGCAGCATCCAGCACGTAACGTACTTAAGTCCCTAGCAGCATCCAGTACGTAACGTACTTAAGTCCCTAGCAGCATCCAGTACGTAACGTACTTAAGTCCCTAGCAGCATCCAGCACGTAACGTACTTAAGTCCCTAGCAGCATCCAGTACGTAACGTACTTAAGTCCCTAGCAACATCCAGTACGTAACGTACTTAAGTCCCTAGCAGCATCCAGTACGTAACGTACTTAAGTCCCTAGCAGCATCCAGTACGTAACGTACTTAAGTCCCTAGCAACATCCAGCACGTAACGTACTTAAGTCCCTAGCAGCATCCAGCACGTAACGTACTTAAGTCCCCAGCAACATCCAGTACGTAACGTACTTAAGTCCCTAGCAGCATCCAGTACGTAACGTACTTAAGTCCCTAGCAGCATCCAGTACGTAACGTACTTAAGTCCCTAGCAACATCCAGCACGTAACGTACTTAAGTCCCTAGCAGCATCCAGCACGTAACGTACTTAAGTCCCTAGCAACATCCAGTACGTAACGTACTTAAGTCCCTAGCAGCATCCAGTACGTAACGTACTTAAGTCCCTAGCAGCATCCAGTACGTAACGTACTTAAGTCCCTAGCAACATCCAGCACGTAACGTACTTAAGTCCCTAGCAGCATCCAGTACGTAACGTACTTAAGTCCCTAGCAGCATCCAGCACGTAACGTACTTAAGTCCCTAGCAGCATCCAGTACGTAACGTACTTAAGTCCCTAGCAGCATCCAGTACGTAACGTACTTAAGTCCCTAGCAGCATCCAGTACGTAACGTACTTAAGTCCCTAGCAGCATCCAGTACGTAACGTACTTAAGTCCCTAGCAGCATCCAGTACGTAACGTACTTAAGTCCCTAGCAGCATCCAGCACGTAACGTACTTAAGTCCCTAGCAGCATCCAGTACGTAACATACTTAAGTCCCTAGCAACATCCAGTACGTAACGTACTTAAGTCCCTAGCAGCATCCAGTACGTAACGTACTTAAGTCCCTAGCAATATCCAGTACGTAACGTACTTAAGTCCCTAGCAGCATCCAGTACGTAACGTACTTAAGTCCCTAGCAGCATCCAGTACGTAACGTACTTAAGTCCCTAGCAGCATCCAGTACGTAACGTACTTAAGTCCCTAGCAACATCCAGCACGTAACGTACTTAAGTCCCTAGCAGCATCCAGCACGTAACGTACTTAAGTCCCTAGCAACATCCAGTACGTAACGTACTTAAGTCCCTAGCAGCATCCAGTACGTAACGTACTTAAGTCCCTAGCAGCATCCAGTACGTAACGTACTTAAGTCCCTAGCAACATCCAGCACGTAACGTACTTAAGTCCCTAGCAGCATCCAGTACGTAACGTACTTAAGTCCCTAGCAGCATCCAGTACGTAACGTACTTAAGTCCCTAGCAGCATCCAGTACGTAACGTACTTAAGTCCCTAGCAGCATCCAGCACGTAACGTACTTAAGTCCCTAGCAGCATCCAGTACGTAACATACTTAAGTCCCTAGCAACATCCAGTACGTAACGTACTTAAGTCCCTAGCAGCATCCAGTACGTAACGTACTTAAGTCCCTAGCAACATCCAGTACGTAACGTACTTAAGTCCCTAGCAGCATCCAGTACGTAACGTACTTAAGTCCCTAGCAGCATCCAGTACGTAACGTACTTAAGTCCCTAGCAGCATCCAGTACGTAACGTACTTAAGTCCCTAGCAACATCCAGCACGTAACGTACTTAAGTCCCTAGCAGCATCCAGCACGTAACGTACTTAAGTCCCTAGCAACATCCAGTACGTAACGTACTTAAGTCCCTAGCAGCATCCAGTACGTAACGTACTTAAGTCCCTAGCAGCATCCAGTACGTAACGTACTTAAGTCCCTAGCAACATCCAGCACGTAACGTACTTAAGTCCCTAGCAGCATCCAGTACGTAACGTACTTAAGTCCCTAGCAGCATCCAGCACGTAACGTACTTAAGTCCCTAGCAGCATCCAGTACGTAACGTACTTAAGTCCCTAGCAGCATCCAGTACGTAACGTACTTAAGTCCCTAGCAGCATCCAGTACGTAACGTACTTAAGTCCCTAGCAGCATCCAGTACGTAACGTACTTAAGTCCCTAGCAACATCCAGCACGTAACGTACTTAAGTCCCTAGCAGCATCCAGCACGTAACGTACTTAAGTCCCTAGCAACATCCAGTACGTAACGTACTTAAGTCCCTAGCAGCATCCAGTACGTAACGTACTTAAGTCCCTAGCAGCATCCAGTACGTAACGTACTTAAGTCCCTAGCATCATCCAGCACGTAACGTACTTAAGTCCCTAGCAGCATCCAGTACGTAACGTACTTAAGTCCCTAGCAGCATCCAGTACGTAACGTACTTAAGTCCCTAGCAGCATCCAGTATGTAACGTACTTAAGTCCCTAGCAGCATCCAGCACGTAACGTACTTAAGTCCCTAGCAGCATCCAGTACGTAACATACTTAAGTCCCTAGCAACATCCAGTACGTAACGTACTTAAGTCCCTAGCAGCATCCAGTACGTAACGTACTTAAGTCCCTAGCAACATCCAGTACGTAACGTACTTAAGTCCCTAGCAGCATCCAGTACGTAACGTACTTAAGTCCCTAGCAGCATCCAGTACGTAACGTACTTAAGTCCCTAGCAGCATCCAGTACGTAACGTACTTAAGTCCCTAGCAACATCCAGCACGTAACGTACTTAAGTCCCTAGCAGCATCCAGCACGTAACGTACTTAAGTCCCTAGCAACATCCAGTACGTAACGTACTTAAGTCCCTAGCAGCATCCAGTACGTAACGTACTTAAGTCCCTAGCAGCATCCAGTACGTAACGTACTTAAGTCCCTAGCAACATCCAGCACGTAACGTACTTAAGTCCCTAGCAGCATCCAGTACGTAACGTACTTAAGTCCCTAGCAGCATCCAGCACGTAACGTACTTAAGTTCCTAGCAGCATCCAGTACGTAACGTACTTAAGTCCCTAGCAGCATCCAGTACGTAACGTACTTAAGTCCCTAGCAGCATCCAGTACGTAACGTACTTAAGTCCCTAGCAGCATCCAGTACGTAACGTACTTAAGTCCCTAGCAGCATCCAGTACGTAACGTACTTAAGTCCCTAGCAGCATCCAGCACGTAACGTACTTAAGTCCCTAGCAGCATCCAGTACGTAACATACTTAAGTCCCTAGCAACATCCAGTACGTAACGTACTTAAGTCCCTAGCAGCATCCAGTACGTAACGTACTTAAGTCCCTAGCAACATCCAGTACGTAACGTACCTAAGTCCCTAGCAGCATCCAGTACGTAACGTACTTAAGTCCCTAGCAGCATCCAGTACGTAACGTACTTAAGTCCCTAGCAGCATCCAGTACGTAACGTACTTAAGTCCCTAGCAGCATCCAGTACGTAACGTACTTAAGTCCCTAGCAGCATCCAGTACGTAACGTACTTAAGTCCCTAGCAGCATCCAGTACGTAACGTACTTAAGTCCACTGTCATGAATATCAGTGTCTGTGCTAACAGACTGAACACATGAACTTTTAAAGGCTAAGGGACTGAACACAGTAATTTTATGGGTTGTCCATCATATAGCTTTTCATCAGTCATATGTGGAATAACAGTCAAATTTCTTTCCTTTAGGCGCAAATTATAATATAAAAAAAATAATTGAAGGGCCCTATAATTGATGCTATTATATATATATATATATATATATATATATATATATATATATATATATATATATATATATATATATATATATATATATATATATATATATATATATATATATATATATATATATGAGGGGGGGGAGCTCGACACTTGCAAGTCGCCGTAACTTTAAGTAGCAGGAAAAAGCTTGTATGAAACACAAAATATAATACCAAATATAATAATATAATCAGTAGTTACCTTGCGTGTGCTATAAGTAATCAATATATTATCAACTAAAAAACGTAAAATATATAACCAATAGTTTTAATTAAACACTCGAATATCCCATATTTTTTTTTTATTTATTTAGACATTTATGTAAATTAAATTTTTTTTCATTTTACAATGAATAAAACAAATTATAAATGGTGGCGTTCAAACCCAGGTGAGCAACACCTGGAAAATTGGAAAACAGAGTCGAACCTGCGTTTACGAAACTCAACCAAAAACGAACCCAAACAACACAGACTTAATCTGAGAGTAGAGTTCATTCCGTAGTTAGAACTGTGCCAGCTGTCTGTGTACCAGCTGTGTGCCAGATGTCTGTGTTCCAGCTATCTGTGTGCCAGCTGTCTGTGTACCAGCTGTGTACCAGATGTCTGTGTACCAGATGTCTGTGTGCCAGCTGTCTGTGTACCAGCTGTGTACCAGATGTCTGTGTTCCAGCTGTCTGTGTGCCAGCTGTCTGTGTACCAGCTGTCTGTGTAGCACTAGTGTAGCAGTGTATTTGAAGCAGTTGTGTCTGTGTAGAAGCAGTGTGGTAGTGTCTGTCTACTAGTAGTGTGGTCGTGTCTGTGTAGCAGTAGTATGGTAATGTCTGTGTAGCAGTAGTGTGGTAATGTCTGTGTAGCAGTAGTGTGGCAGTGTATGTGAAGCAGTTGTGTCTGTGTAGAAGCAGTGTGGTAGTGTCTGTGTACTAGTAGTGTGGTAGTGTCTGTGTAGCAGTAGTGTGGTAGTGTCTGTGTAACAGTAGTGTGGTAGTGTCTGTGTAGCAGTAGTGTGGTAATGTCTGTGTATAAGCAGTGTGGTAGTGTCCGTGTATAAGTAGTGTGGTAGTGTCTGTGTAGCAGTAGTGTGGCAGTGTATGTGTAGCAGTAGAGTGGTAATGTCTGTGTAGCAGTAGCGTCTGTGTAGCAGTAGCGTCTGTGTAGCAGTAGTAACTGTGTAGCAGTAGTGTGGTAGTGTCTGTGTATAAGTAGTGTGGTAGTGTCTGTGTAGCAGTAGTGTGGCAGTGTCTGTGTAGCAGTAGTGTGGTAATGTCTGTGTATAAGCAGTGTGGTAGTGTCTGTGTATAAGTAGTGTGGTAGTGTCTGTGTAGCAGTAGAGTGGTAATGTCTGTGTAGCAGTAGCGTCTGTGTAGCAGTAGCGTCTGTGTAGCAGTAGTGTGGTAGTGTCTGTGTATAAGTAGTGTGGTAGTGTCTGTGTAGCAGTAGTGTGGCAGTGTATGTGCAGCAGTAGTGTGGTAGTGTCTGTGTATAAGTAGTGTGGTAGTGTCTGTGTAGCAGTAGAGTGGTAATGTCTGTGTAGCAGTAGCGTCTGTGTAGCATTGGTAACTGTGTAGCAGTAGTGTGGTAGTGTCTGTGTAGCAGTAGTGTTTGTGTAGCAGTTGTGTGGTAGTGTCTGTGTAGCAGTAGCGTGGTAGTGTCTGTGTAGCAGTAGTGTGGTAGTGTCTGTGTAACAGTAGTGTGGTAGTGTCTGCGTAGCAGTTGTGTGGTAGTGTCTGTGTAGCAGTAGTGTGGTAGTGCCTGTGTAGCAGTAGTGTGGTAGTGTATGTGTAGCAGTAGTGTGGTATTATCTGTGTAGCAGTAGTGACTGTGTAACAGTAGTGTGGTAGTGACTGTGTAGCAACAGTGTCTGTGTAGCAGTAGTGTCTGTGTAGCAGTAGTGACTGTGTAACAGTAGTGTGGTAGTGACTGTGTAGCATTCGTGTGGTAGTGTCTGTGTAGCAGTAGTGTGGTAGTGTCTGTGTAGCAGTAGTGTGGTAGTGTCTGTGTAGCAGTAGTGTGGTAGTGTCTGTGTAGCAGTAGTGTGGTAGTGCCTGTGTAGCAGTAGTGTGGTAGTGTCTGTGTAGCAGTAGTGTGGTAGTGCCTGTGTAGCAGTAGTGTGGTAGTGTCTGTGTAGCAGTAGTGTGGTAGTGCCTGTGTAGCAGTAGTGTGGTAGTGTCTGTGTAGCAGTAGTGTGGTAGTGACTGTGTAGCATTCGTGTGGTAGTGTCTGTGTAGCAGTAGTGTGGTAGTGTCTGTGTAGCAGTAGTGTGGTAGTGTCTGTGTAGCAGTAGTGTGGTAGTGTCTGTGTAGCAGTAGTGTGGTAATGTCTGTGTAGCAGTAGTGTGGTAGTGACTGTGTAGCATTCGTGTGGTAGTGTCTGTGTAGCAGTAGTGTGGTAGTGTCTGTGTAGCAGTAGTGTGGTAGTGTCTGTGTAGCAGTAGTGTGGTAGTGTCTGTGTAGCAGTAGTGTGGTAGTGCCTGTGTAGAAGTAGTGTGGTAGTGTCTGTGTAGCAGTAGTGTGGTAGTGACTGTGTAGCATTCGTGTGGTAGTGTCTGTGTAGCAGTAGTGTGGTAGTGTCTGTGTAGCAGTAGTGTGGTAGTGTCTGTGTAGCAGTAGTGTGGTAGTGTCTGTGTAGCAGTAGTGTGGTAGTGTCTGTGTAGCAGTAGTGTGGTAGTGTCTGTGTAGCAGTAGTGTGGTAGTGTCTGTGTAGCAGTAGTGTGGTAGTGTCTGTGTAGCAGTAGTGTGGTAGTGTCTGTGTAGCAGTAGTGTGGTAGTGTCTGTGTAGCAGTAGTGTGGTAGTGTCTGTGTAGCAGTAGTGTGGTAGTGTCTGTGTAGCAGTAGTGTGGTAGTGTCTGTGTAGCAGTAGTGTGGTAGTGTCTGTGTAGCAGTAGTGTGGTAGTGTCTGTGTAGCAGTAGTGTGGTAGTGTCTGTGTAGCAGTAGTGTGGTAATGTCTGTGTTGCAGGAGAGTGGCTAACAATGTTTGTGATGCAGGAGTGTTGCAGTGCTTTTGCTCTAGGAGCTCGGTAGTGTCATTGTTGCATAAGTGTGGCAGTATTTGTGTTATAGGAGTGTGGCTTAGCAATGTTTGTGTGACTGGAGTGTGGCTAGCTATGTTTGTGTTGCAGGAGTGCGGCTAGCAATGTTTGCGTTGCAGGAGTGTGGCTAGCAATGTTTGTGTTGCAGGAGTGTGGCTAGCTATGTTTGTGTTGCAGGAGTGTGGCTAGCAATGTTTTCGTTGCAGGAGTGTGCTAGGAATGTTTGTGTTGCAGGAGTGTGGCTAGCAATGTTTGTGTTATTCGAGTGTGGCTAACTATGTTTGTGTTGCAGGAGTGTGGCTAGCAATGTTTGCGTTGCAGGAGTGTGGCTAGGAATGTTTGTGTTGCAGGAGTGAATGTCTGTGTTGCAGGAGTGTGGTTAGCAATGTCTGTGTTGCAGGAGTGTGCCTAGCAATGTCTATGTTGCAGGAGTGTGGCTAGCAATGTCTGTGTTGCAGGAATGTGGCTAGCAATGTCTGTGTTGCAGGAGTGTGGCTAGCAATGTCTGCGTTGCAGGAGTGTGGCTAGCAATATCTGTGTTGCAGGAGTGTGGCTAGCAATGTCTGTGTTGCAGGAGTGTGGTTAGCAATGTCTGTGTTGCAGGAGTGTGGCTAGCAATGTCTGCGTTGCAGGAGTGTGGCTAGCAATATCTGTGTTGCAGGAGTGTGGCTAGCAATGTCTGTGTTGCAGGAGTGTGGCTAGCAATGTCTGTGTTACAGGAGTGTGGCTAGCAATGTCTGTGTTGCAGGAGTGTGGCTAGCAATGTCTGTGTTGCAGGAGTGTGGCTAGCAATGTCTGTGTTGCAGGAGTGTGGCTAGCAATGTCTGTGTTGCAGGAGTGTGGCTAGCAATGTCTGTGTTGCAGGAGTGTGGCTAGCAATGTCTGTGTTGCAGGAGTGTGGCTAGCAATGTCTGTGTTGCAGGAGTGTGGCTAGCAATGTCTGTGTTGCAGGAGTGTGGCTAGCAATGTCTGTGTTGCAGGAGTGTGGCTAGCAATGTCTGTGTTGCAGGAGTGTGGCTAGCAATGTCTGTGTTGCAGGAGTGTGGCTAGCAATGTCTGTGTTGCAGGAGTGTGGCTAGCAATGTCTGTGTTGCAGGAGTGTGGCTAGCAATGTCTGTGTTGCAGGAGTGTGGCTAGCAATGTCTGTGTTGCAGGAGTGTGGCTAGCAATGTCTGTGTTGCAGGAGTGTGGCTAGCAATGTCTGTGTTGCAGGAGTGTGGCTAGCAATGTCTGTGTTGCAGGAGTGTGGCTAGCAATGTCTGTGTTGCAGGAGTGTGGCTAGCAATGTCTGTGTTGCAGGAGTGTGGCTAGCAATGTCTGTGTTGCAGGAGTGTGGCTAGCAATGTCTGTGTTGCAGGAGTGTGGCTAGCAATGTCTGTGTTGCAGGAGTGTGGCTAGCAATGTCTGTGTTGCAGGAGTGTGGCTAGTAATGTCTGTGTTGCAGGAGTGTGGCTAGCAATGTTTGCGTTGCAGGAGTGTGGCTAGGAATGTTTGTGTTGCAGGAGTGAATGTCTGTGTTGCAGGAGTGTGGTTAGCAATGTCTGTGTTGCAGGAGTGTGCCTAGCAATGTCTATGTTGCAGGAGTGTGGCTAGCAATGTCTGTGTTGCAGGAATGTGGCTAGCAATGTCTGTGTTGCAGGAGTGTGGCTAGCAATGTCTGCGTTGCAGGAGTGTGGCTAGCAATATCTGTGTTGCAGGAGTGTGGCTAGCAATGTCTGTGTTGCAGGAGTGTGGTTAGCAATGTCTGTGTTGCAGGAGTGTGGCTAGCAATGTCTGCGTTGCAGGAGTGTGGCTAGCAATATCTGTGTTGCAGGAGTGTGGCTAGCAATGTCTGTGTTGCAGGAGTGTGGCTAGCAATGTCTGTGTTGCAGGAGTGTGGCTAGCAATGTCTGTGTTGCAGGAGTGTGGCTAGCAATGTCTGTGTTGCAGGAGTGTGGCTAGCAATGTCTGTGTTGCAGGAGTGTGGCTAGCAATGTCTGTGTTGCAGGAGTGTGGCTAGCAATGTCTGTGTTGCAGGAGTGTGGCTAGCAATGTCTGTGTTGCAGGAGTGTGGCTAGCAATGTCTGTGTTGCAGGAGTGTGGCTAGCAATGTCTGTGTTGCAGGAGTGTGGCTAGCAATGTCTGTGTTGCAGGAGTGTGGCTAGCAATGTCTGTGTTGCAGGAGTGTGGCTAGCAATGTCTGTGTTGCAGGAGTGTGGCTAGCAATGTCTGTGTTGCAGGAGTGTGGCTAGCAATGTCTGTGTTGCAGGAGTGTGGCTAGCAATGTCTGTGTTGCAGGAGTGTGGCTAGCAATGTCTGTGTTGCAGGAGTGTGGCTAGCAATGTCTGTGTTGCAGGAGTGTGGCTAGCAATGTCTGTGTTGCAGGAGTGTGGCTAGCAATGTCTGTGTTGCAGGAGTGTGGCTAGCAATGTCTGTGTTGCAGGAGTGTGGCTAGCAATGTCTGTGTTGCAGGAGTGTGGCTAGCAATGTCTGTGTTGCAGGAGTGTGGCTAGCAATGTCTGTGTTGCAGGAGTGTGGCTAGCAATGTCTGTGTTGCAGGAGTGTGGCTAGCAATGTCTGTGTTGCAGGAGTGTGGCTAGCAATGTCTGTGTTGCAGGAGTGTGGCTAGCAATGTCTGTGTTGCAGGAGTGTGGCTAGCAATGTCTGTGTTGCAGGAGTGTGGCTAGCAATGTCTGTGTTGCAGGAGTGTGGCTAGCAATGTCTGTGTTGCAGGAGTGTAGCTAGCAATGTCTGTGTTGCAGGAGTGTGGCTAGCAATGTCTGTGTTGCAGGAGTGTAGCTAGCAATGTCTGTGTTGCAGGAGTGTGGCTAGCAATGTCTGTGTTGCAGGAGTACATCAGTTTTATCATCACTTCCAGAATATTCAACATTAACAACGTTCATCTAGGACTAGGTGAACCTCGAGCAACACAACAACACATAGTTCTTCTCGATTGTTCTTCTCGGTTGTTCTTCTCGGTTGTTCTTCTCCGCACATCACATTACACAGCTTAAGATCAAAGTTCATCACTAAATTATCAATGTGAAATCATCTGTATTTATTGTCGTACTACGACTCTCGCACCAAAATAATAATGGTGGTCGTGTTGTTGTTCATAACAAAGTTTGACGCCGGGATATTGTAAAATAAGAAAGTGACTTTTAAAAAAATTATTCTCGAAGCTTCAGTTCGATGTATATATGGAGGCTAAGACATCTTTTGAAGAAGTACAAAAATTAAAATAGAAGAATATGTTCATATTGAAAAAGAAAAAAAATGATAATGAAAGTTAACGAAGAAAAGGAATTAGACAAATCTGAAATGTTTCTTCTAAGTAGAAGGAAGATAAGAGCAGCGCCACTTAAAACTAATTCTGGACAGCATAAAAAATAATAAAAAAATAAATTTTTAGGCATGTTTCTTCTTAGTCTTTACACAAGTAGACACAAACAAAATACCAGTAATTGATTATCATACTGATCCCGTGGAAAATAAATTATGCAATATCACTGTAACCATAGACAAGGTTATTAAAATAAATTTTAAGACCCCGATAAATTATTTTAAAGGGTTTTAAGGACTGGAAGACAAACCTGCTGATTATTCCTTTCAGTATACCCTTGCAAATGGGCATCATTCCAGATATGTGAAAGATGCCTATTATAATTCCAATTTACAAAAGGGGAGATAAATTCTCACCTAGGAATTACCACCTCATCCATTTGATGTCAGTAGTGGGTAATTCATTAGAATCAATAATAGCTGATACAGTCTGAAGCCCCATGAAGGGTTAATGAACAGAATTTAGATAGTCACAACACAGATTCACAAGATGCCATTCTTTCTTAACAAATTAAATTGGAAATTTAAAGTGAAAATCGACATGGAAACTATAGTTATTTAAATTGCTTTCAGTAAAGACCACAATGGAAATAAGTCACTCTGTCTGACTTTTTTGGGTTATCCTAGGTTCTCTACACATATGCTGCTATGTATGATAATTCTATGTAACTGTATTTGTGTATACCTGAATAAACTTACTTACTTACTTACTTAGAGTCCCACACGACACATACTGTTGGAGGTCAAATTCTTTCAATTGTGAGAACATAAATGATTAATTGTCAGTAGAGAGTTTGCTTAAATGTAATAAAGTCAGATTAAAGGCCAGTCACAAGTGGCTTTCCACAAGGATCAGTTGTGTGCTCGTTGGTGTCAACATTCTTATAACCTTCATAAACAAATTTAAAGCGACTTAAGATTTTGTGATGGTACAATAAACCGCAGAGTGATGAGTCACAGGAAGACTACACAGAATTTCAGAATGATGTGAACAAATTATTGCTTTCGTTGAAAAAAACTGATAGATGTTTTGTGTGGAAAAAGGCTGTACTAATCTTTGGAAATGAAAGTAACTCTGGGCATATATCAAATGAATTATTTTGAACTTCATCATACTGGATGTTGGAATGATTTAGAAGTCCTTGTTAGGACAAATTTGAAGCCAAGTCAGCATTGCTTAAACGTCCATAATAAGGCCAATAAACACCTTGGATTTATAGCAACAGGTAAAAGAAACAGAAATTGCTAAGATATTCATCTACTATACCTAACATATAACTAATAAGGCCTCATTAAAATTATGAAGTGCAGGTGTGGTCTACATGCTGCAGAATGGATGTAACTGAATTAGAGAATATACGAAGAAGAATGATGAAGTTAATTCACTCTATATGAAACCAATCCAATTAGAAAAATTGGAAGAGTGAACATGAAATTTCTTGAAATATATAGAATGATGAGCAATGTGAGTGAGGAATACAGGTGGATGGCAGGTATAAATAAAGGGGAGAGAAATAGGGTGCTAAGGATATCTTACCTGGAAAGACCTTAAAACAATAGTTTCAAGTTGGATAAACTAATAATGAGAAAGGACAGAGGAAAACACTCGTTTATCAACAGAACTGTTAAGAAGTTCTTCCAAGTTGAGTCACTGAAGCTACGATTTTTATTGTTTTAAAAACTGGTTAAACAATATGTGGGTGAGAAGGATTAGATCTGAAAATAAACTTCCTCGACTAGGCAAGTGATAATAATAATAATAATAATAATAATAATAATAATAATAATAATATCTTTATTTCTACAAGTATAATGACATACACGTACTACTAAATAAAAAGCCGCTTATTATGCTGAGCATTTCAGGCAAATTAGGTCAGTTTTGTCCCAGGATGCGACCCACACCAGTCCACTAACACCCAGGATGCGACCCACACCAGTCCACTAACACCCAGGATGCGACCCACACCAGTCCACTAACACCCAGGATGCGACCCACACCAGTCCACTAATACCCAGGATGCGACCCACACCAGTCCACTAACACCCAGGATGCGACCCACACCAGTCCACTAACACCCAGGTACCTATTTTACTGATGGGTGAACATGGACAACCAGTGTAAAGAAACACGGCCAATGTTTCTACCCTCGCCGGGAATCGACCTCGGACACTCAGTGTGTGAAGTAAGAGCTTTTGCCACCAGGCCACGGGTCACCATACTGTTTTGTTTGTTTATTCTTGTTGTCACGAAAGCCTTGTTAAGCCGAATCATGATATAAAAAACAGACTTCATGAACTCTTATAATGAATATAAGAAACATTTCATTGGGAAATCTTCCCAGGACACTGTCATACAAACAATTGTATAATGATAAACAAACATAAAAGACACAATGCGTTTGTACATCACTGATACATCGACAATCACCTCGTGAATTGGGTAAATCCTATTTATCCAAGAAAGTGGCTCAGATGGTATAAGATGCCTTTAATACCATATTATCAACACTTCTAACATCAGTATTCAAAATCAGTGTAGCTTAAAATTAATAAATCTTCAGCTCACGTCATTTTCGAAAGTTATCCAGTCATATTAGACTATTATGTTCCTAGGGAACATAACAGTCTGCTCTACACACTGCAGTGCTCCCTCGCTCTCAGATAAACCTCTTCTGCACCTCACATTCCTTTCTCTCTAGTTTTACATATAACCCTCTTTTCAATAGGCTTTAAACCTAATAAACTAAATATTTTTTCCTGTTTTCTTGATGGTAACATGACAGACGCGGCAGGTCGGGAGGGACACAGTGTCATGGGTTACATTTATCGTCACACACAAGGAGAACGGTGCAGTGCTGACGTGTACAGCTTCGTCTTCTACACTACCAGATCCTCCTGTCTCCACCAGTACCACACTTAATGTTACACGTAAGTGATACTAAAACTAGTGGCATACCTATTATTATTATTATTATTATTATTATTATTATTATTATTATTATTATTATTAATATTACTATTATTATTATTGTTATTATTATTATTATTATTATTATTATTATTATTATTATTATTATTATTATTATTATTATTATTATTATTATTATTATTATTATTATTATTATTATTATTATTATTGTGTGAAAGAAACAGGTTTAGGGAAAGGAAACCTTGTATTATTTTTAATAATAATAATAATAATAATAATAATAATAATAATAATAATAATAATAATAATAATAATAATAATAATAATAATAATAATTAAGCTATTACTAATCCGGCTTCTTGGTATTTTAATCTCTGACTGCACATTTAAGTCTCTCGCATCTTTTCTCATTTTTCTCAGTCTTATCTCTCATTAATTTGTGGTATAAGGAAAGAATCTCTCTTGTAGCTTGTAATACATGGTAAGAGCTACCAGCTCTCCAACACATGTACAGAGAAATGAGTTTCTCCCTCCTCTTGCCTGATTATATCCCCAGGCACTTCACCAACCCAGGTGATTCTCACTTCTCCACTCTATGACACTCTCTGTCTCTCCCTCTCTCTCTCTCTCTCCCTCTCTCTCTCTTCCTTTCTGTCTCTCTCTCTCATAGTCCACATTTAATAGTTTTCATTAAACTTTTATGTTAATCAAACACTTTTAACAATAAACTTCAACAAAGCTTCACTGTTAAACAAGACAAAACAGTTTATAATGTTTCTTACAGATGGTAAATACGTCACAAGTAATCTTTAAGATATCTGTTAAGTGTACCGCAGGTAAGACAACACAAGACATTATCTTCATTCATAAATTAAACAAGATAGTCACAGCAGGGACTTGGTTTTAGGCTGAGAAGAATTTTATGGTAAACACATAAATAAACATTACAGAGAGAAACATTTCCAGGTAATCTCTTAGTGTAGTAATGCATAACATTGTGAATAAAGCTAAAATCTTAAGTTTGGTCACAAAAAATGTTTTGTTTAATAACAATACAACCAGAGGGCCTTATATCGGTATTATATACGAAAGTAAAATTACTACATCCTTCAGTTAAAATCTTGCGAATTCCTTGCATTGTTAAATTCTCTAGTAAGGCTGATGCATGCAGGGGATGAGATGAAAAGCTGTAAGCCTTCTCCCTGAAAGCTGGCTGCCTTGGATCAAAGTCTAGCGCAAGCTGGACTCCAAGGTACTGGCCCAGTGTGGGTAGATTGGTAAAGCACTGCGTACCTTGTTCCAAGGTTCGAGTCTCCTTCATCCAGAGATCAGTGTTTGTGTATATTTCGCCTGCTCTTGCGAATTCCTTGCATATATATATATATATATATATATATATATATATATATATATATATATATATATATATATATATATATATATATATATATATATATATATATATATATATATATATATATATATATATATATATATATATATATATATATATATATATATATATATATATATATATATATATATATATATATATATATATATATATATATATATATATATATATATATGCAATAAGAACACAGTAAACAGGTGAATTTCAGAATATGCAAAACAGAAAACCTACAAATAACTGTTCCTATGTCCACTATTATTCCTCGCATCAAGATAGAGTCAAACTGTCTGTTTTCTCATCAATGTTTTTGAGAGCTTTACGAATTTGTAGTCCTGAGTTCATAGATGAGGAAATATCCAAAATTTATGAAATAGGTAATGATTTAAAATACCCAAGAAATGTAATTGATAAATCTTTTAAAGTTGCTAGAAATACTTTTTACAATCCAAAAAGGGACAACCAGCCTTATTCAACTAAAAATATGTTGGTTCTCCCTTACCATGAAAACTTGGTTGATATGCCTTCTCTTCTTAAGACTTTTAATATTAAAGTTGTATTCAAAAATCTTGATACAGTAAAAAAACTTTTGATAAAGAATTCCCCCTAAAATGCTGATGGATGTGTCTATAAGATTCCTGGTAAAATTTGCGATAAAGTTTATTACGGTCAAACTGGTAAAAATCTCGAACTAAGATTAAAACAACATAAATATAGCATTAGAACTGGACAAGATTCCAATGCTCTATTTATTCATGTAAGAGATTTTAACCATCCAATTGATTTTCAAAAAGTTGAGAAAGTAGTATCAAGCAAGTCCATGGTCGACAGGAATATAATTGAATCTTGTTTCATAAAAAGCAGTTTTGACAAAAATATGAATATTTCCTTTGGTTTATATAAATTAGATCCATTTATAATTAATAGAATTTGGGAAGAATTTAATAATACACTGGACAAATAATAATTTTTAAATTTTCTTGGGTAGAATAGTTTGTTGGTGAGTTGTGCAAAGGAACCGTCCAGATGGGTCGGCGCGCGTCAGGTGTTTAACCGTTGTGGGATCTGATAGTGAGGTGTTGGCCAGACCCCTTATATAGCTTCCTTGGATGCTTTACTTTCATAGTTCCTTGATAATGTGAGTAGTCACGAAAGCGCTTGGAATTTCTCTATTCTTTCAGAGTGGTTGTTTTGCATATATATATATATATATATATATATATATATATATATATATATATATATATATATATATATATATATATATATATATATATATATATATATATATATATATATATATATATATATATATATATATATATATATATATATATATATATATATATATATTTATATATATGTATATATATATTATTGTGACCACGAACGAGTGGTATTGATCAATAACAACATTGCACTAGCCAAGGACTAGAACCCATGCTGCTTTGGCCTGCCTCATGGTGGGCGAAAACACATGACGCCCTAATCCACTGGACCATTCGATCCTTAAGAGTAGCGCATCCAGCGGAACTGGATGTTGTACTCGCTACCCAAGGACATACGGTGGTGTGGGTGACTCTAGGCTAATTTCATTCTAGTCCCTGTTTGGTGTACTAGTACAACGAGAAGTATTTTATATTATTGTGACCACGAACGAGTGGTATTGATCAATAATAACACTGCACTAGCCAAGGACTCGAACCCATGCTAGAATGAAATTAGCCTAGAGTCATCCACACCATCTTGTGTCCTTGGGTAGCGAATACAACATCCATTTCCTCTGGATGCGCTACTCTTAAGGATCATATGGTTCAGTGGATTAGGGCGTCATGTGTTTTCGCCCACCATGAGGCAGGCCAAAACAGCATGGGTTTTTCAGTGTATATGACGTGTACTTCAGAGAGAGGATTAACAAAGC
The DNA here is from genome assembly GCF_038502225.1 of Cherax quadricarinatus. Classification (NCBI taxonomy): domain Eukaryota; kingdom Metazoa; phylum Arthropoda; class Malacostraca; order Decapoda; family Parastacidae; genus Cherax; species Cherax quadricarinatus. The sequence continues at coordinate 33,841,344 of NC_091313.1, forward strand.
ATAAGACTCTGCATTAAATATTGTACGAATGATGTTCTTAAATTAATTTTAATAGATCCTAAAGAATTTAAAGGGGATTTTTTTTGTTACCCCAGTAGGAACGTGTTGTGTTTGAGGCAGTGGGTGACTGGTCAGTATGGTCACCATCGTTTATCATTTTGAAAAGGTTATGTCAAACATAAAATAATTATTAATGATATCATTGCAAAATATGTAAAATAAAGATCTTGAACCTTCAATTATAATTATTTGTTCTTTTAAACCTTTATAAAGGTTCAGATAGGGCTTATGAAATTAATGATGTTTATGAAGACTGTTAACTATCCTTATTAGCATTTCCATCATTAAATCTGTAATATCGTAAAAAAATAACTGTCATTTATCGAAATGATGGATATCATCTGGTATTTTATTTTAATTAATTTAAAGAGAATTTGAACGACGCATCTTATGACTTGGCCGGCAGGTCTTCTTATGACTTGGCCGGCAGGTCTTCTTATGACTTGGCCGGCAGGTCATCTTATGACTTGGCCGGCAGGTCTTCTTATGACTTGGCCGGCAGGTCTTCTTATGACTTGGCCGGCAGGTCTTCTTATGACTTGGCCGGCAGGTCATCTTATGACTTGGCCGGCAGGTCATCTTATGACTTGGCCGGCAGGTCATCTTATGACTTGGCCGGCAGGTCTTCTTCTGGTATTTTATAAATTTAATTATGGGACTAATTAATTTGACTTTTCAAAGATCTTTATGAAGGTCATCGATGATTATAATCATCAAAGGAGAATTTAATTGGCATTTTGCAAAAATAGAAAATAATATTAAGCAGGTGGGTCAGAGAGTGAAAACATACGTCTGGCAGGCAAGTTGAAAGTGTTAACATACGTCTGGCAGGCAAGTTGAGGGTGTTAACATACGTCTGGCAGGCAAGTTGAGGGTATCAACATACGTCTGGCAGGCAAGTTGAGGGTATCAACATACGTCTGGCAGGCAAGTTGAGGGTATACGTCTGGCAGGCAAGTTGAGGGTATCAACAACCAGTATCATCACCATAACCATATTAGTGTCTCCACCACAACTGTGTCAACCATATTACTGTCTCCACCACCACTGTGTCAACCATATTAGTGCCTCCACGATCACTGTCAACCATATTAGTGTCTCCACCACCACTGTGTCAACCATATTAGCGCCTCCACGATCACTGTCAACCATATTAGTGTCTCCGCCACCATTGTGTCAACCATATTAGTGCCTCCACGATCACTGTCAACCATATTAGTGTCTCCACCACCACTGTGTCAACCATATTACTGTCTCCACCACCACTGTGTCAACCATATTAGTGCCTCCACGATCACTGTCAACCATATTAGTGTCTCCACCACCACTGTGTCAACCATATTAGTGCCTCCACGATCACTGTCAACCATATTAGTGTCTCCACCACCACTGTGTCAACCATATTAGTGCCTCCACGATCACTGTGTCAACCATATTAGTGCCTCCACGATCACTGTTAACCATATTAGTGTCTCCACCACCACTGTGTCAACCATATTAGTGCCTCCACGATCACTGTGTCAACCATATTAGTGTCTCCACCACCACTGTGTCAACCATATTAGTATCTCCACCACCACTGTGTCAACCATATTAGTGTCTCCACCACCACTGTGTCAACCATATTAGTGTCTCCACCACCACTGTGTCAACCATATTAGTGTCTCCTCCACCACTGTGTCAACCATATTAGTGTTTCCACCACCACTGTGTCAACCATATTAGTGTCTCCACCACCACTGTGTCAACCATATTAGTGTTTCCACCACCACTGTGTCAACCATATTAGTGTTTCCACCACCACTGTGTCAACCATATTAGTGTTTCCACCACCACTGTGTCAACCATATTAGTGTTTCCACCACCACTGTGTCAACCATATTAGTGTTTCCACCACCACTGTGTCAACCATATTAGTGTCTCCTCCACCACTGTGTCAACCATATTAGTGTTTCCACCACCACTGTGTCAACCATATTAGTGTCTCCACCACCACTGTGTCAACCATATTAGTGTCTCCTCCACCACTGTGTCAACCATATTAGTGTCTCCACCACCACTGTGTCAACCATATTAGTGTCTCCACCACCACTGTGTCAACCATATTAGTGTTTCCACCACCACTGTGTCAACCAAAATGGAGAAGGGATGTGCAAAGAAAATGTCAGAAGAGAGTAGAGTAACAAGAGATTTTGTTGCGTGTACAGAAGTAGAGAATTACTGTATGATTCCTGCTGGAGCTGGAATCTTCACCCAGAGAGAGAAGACCCAACCTTCCTTATTTATCAGCCATGATAATAATGTTTGGTGTTAGTAAGCTATTAAATAATATTGTTTCTCAAAGATCAGGTTGATGCTCAAGAAATCAACACCTAGTGCATGGTATGAACATTGATGATCAGATAATATATTTTAACGAAACTGTAGAATAACTTAACGAAAATATTAAGAACAATAAACGTGAATCAGAGGGAATATTTACAAAACGTGAATCAGAGGGTATATTTACATGCAAATCCTGCAGTGATCAAGTGTGTCTCCCACATTACATACCAGTTCTTGAAGACATAGCATAACACATAGTATCAAAATTGTTGTCTAAGAAGAATCGAAAATCCCAGAAGCACAGATGAGCGAGGATGATCCCAGATGAATATTTGTGAGGGATGACAGATATTCATGGAATCATCTGTAGGGAACGTATTTATTTGAGTAAAACTGTTATATATATATATATATATATAATTTGTATCGGTAGCAATTCTGATTCACTCTAAAGCATTTTATTTGTATTAACTTATGGACATATTAAATTTTGTTTTTCGTATTTTAGCCATAGTTGGTAACCCTCAGAAGTGGGGAGAGAACGTGTGAGGAGGTGACTCAGTTGGTAACCCTCAGAAGTGGGGAGAGAACGTGTGAGGAGGTAACTCAGTTGGTAACCCTCAGAAGTGGGGAGAGAACGTGTGAGGAGGTGACTCAGTTGGTAACCCTCAGAAGTGGGGAGAGAACGTGTGAGGAGGTAACTCAGTTGGTAACCCTCAGAAGTGGGGAGAGAACGTGTGAGGAGGTAACTCAGTTGGTAACCCTCAGAAGTGGGGAGAGAACGTGTGAGGAGGTAACTCAGTTGGTAACCCTCAGAAGTGGGGAGAGAACGTGTGAGGAGGTGACTCAGTCGGTAACCCTCAGAAGTGGGGAGAGAACGTGTGAGAACGTAACTCAGTTGGTAACCCTCAGAAGTGGGGAGAGAACGTGTGAGAACGTAACTCAGAGGCCAGGGTGAAGGACTGTAAGACGAAAGACTTTTAAGAATAAGGGAGATTAGCTGATTTTTTTATTATTTGTAAAGACGTGAAAATCCTTCAATGGAAGGGATTTTATGGACCTGTGAATTATCTCCTGAGAAATGAGCGACTAGATATATCAGAGATCATTGACCCAAACGCAAAATTTTAAAGAGAATTTTGATATTGAGCAGATGGCTATGAAAGTGTTGGAGAGTCTAGTGTATTATATATTAGGAAATAATATGCCAAGAATCTTCCAATTAAAATGTTTACTTGGGAATATCATCTGCTTATCGTACATAGATGATACAATACTACGACGATATTATTATCAAGAATGTTTATCAAAAGCATTGAACAACTTATCATGATTTTTGAACCTAATGTATACCTGGAGTATACCTGGAGGGGGTTTGGGGGTCGGAGACCCCGCCCCACGGTCCGTGACCAGGCCACAGGTAATTGTTCTTTATATTTTGGTAAGATGGATTTTTTTTTAATTTGAGTTAGTGAGAGTCTCACGGTAATCCGAAAGTTGCAAACTTAAGCTATATATTAAAAATTCTTTAATTTAACGAACATAATATTTTATTTCGTCTATAAACAAGTATTTCCAACTTTTGGAATATATCTAAAGTTTGAACTAACAGAATCTCCGTCGATCACTTCTGACTGGCATTGAAATCCCCAGTGACTCTATGATGAATAGATAATTATGAGTGTAAAAATACGTTCTATGTTTTGCTTGTTTGTTACAGCTTAAGAGAATGTTTAAAATTAAGAGAGAGAGTTTTATTAGGACGTTGATGGTGATGAGTGTGGATCAAACCTGCACACGAAAATTACTCCCTATGAAAGCAAAAACCTCGGCAGGAGACGCAACATTCCCCGAAGAAAAGCCGGGGCGCCACGAGTACACTGAGAGACAACACAACAAGTGTCAGGTGCCAAGACTGTTCAACTGCCTCCCAGCATACATAAGGGGGATTGCCAATAGACCCCTGGCTGTCTTTAAGAAGGCACTGGACAGGCACCTAAAGTTAGTACCTGACCAACCGGGCTGTGGTTCGTACGTCAACTAGTGTGCGGCCAGCAGTAACAGCCTGGTTGATCAGACCCTGATCCACCATGAGGCCTGGTCTCAGACCGAACCGCGGGGACGTTGACCCCCGAAACCCTCTCCAGGTAAACCCCAGGTAAACACTCGTCGGTGAAGTCTTCAGTTACTAAGATTGTGTAACAAAATTCTTTATCAACGAATCTTATAAACAGAAGTCTTAATATACAACAACAGTGAGTTTTATGAACTGAAACAGTGTTAAGAAAATTAATTCTTCCTTACCAGAGCAGCGTATCTGTGGAGCAGAGAGAAATGTTGCTCTGGATACTAATGAATACACACAGAAGTGAATCTAAGAGTATGGTGAGTGTGTCTGGGTCAGACATGTCTTCCTGTTAGACACGGGTGATCCTGTGCAAATATATTTGGAAGTTCATGACACCCAGTCACCAAAGTCGATTAAGTATAATTCTCCCACGAAGATGTTTTCTGAGGCGTCGAGTTTATTACAGTTTAGAAACTTAAATTCTCTAAATATTAAATAACAAGTTTATTAAATATAGTTGAAAGAAAATTTTTTCTTGTGAGGTAATTTTTATTAATTTAGATTCTGTTATGAACTAAAAATTATAAAATACAATTAAAAACTGTTATAAATGAACTATTTAAATATTTTCTTTAATTATGATATATAAAATACAATAGTTTTAAGTTGTTGCACCAAGGATGGAGTTACAATGACATATTTTAAAGTGACAACTTTCAACTATCTCACTATTATAATCAAGTAAACTGATTACGTGAAGTAAGATTTAATGGTGATGCAAATGTATAATTTAATGTCCTTGCAATTAAAATGTAATAATAATAATTTAATACCATGAATGTATAATATAATGAGATGTTTCACACGTTGAAAAATTAGGATGTATGTGTAAGGAAAAATGATACTTATAGAAAAATATGGACAATAAACGCACTATTCTTCACTTTAAAACACTTTAATTGCCTCTATAACTATCGTTTTTTTTAAATATTATCTTTTAATAAAATAGTTAAGTCCCCTTACACTGACGACATTGTTTCTTACCATTAAATTATGTAAATAAAATATAATTAAGTTTAAACGTTTTTACGACTAGAAGTTTTAAACAAAATATATATAAGTTTAAAGGATTAAACTATAGGTCATTATAAATAGTTTTTGTCTATCACTGTCTTACTAAGTGAGATGCATTAATTATCTGTGACGACCTGGAAAAGTTTCTCTGTGTATAGCAAAGTTCCTTTATGTGTTTACCATATAATGTATCTCAGTTTACATCAGAGTTCCATCCCAG
>NC_091313.1:33857090-33874590 GCF_038502225.1 Cherax quadricarinatus
CCCCAGTAGTACCTTTGTGGTCCCCCAGTAGTACCTTTGTGGTCCCCCAGTAGTACCTTTGTGGTCCCCCAGTACTACCTTTGTGGTCCCCCAGTACTACCTTTGTGGTCCCCCAGTACTACCTTTGTGGACCCCAGTAGTACCTTTGTGGCCCCCAGTAGTACCTAGTACCTTTGTGGACCCCAGTAGTACCTTTGTGGTCCCCCAGTAGTACCTTTGTGGTCTCCCAGTAGTACCTTTGTGGTCCCCCAGTAGTACCTTTGTGGTCTCCCAGTAGTACCTTTGTGGTCTCCCAGTAGTACCTTTGTGGTCCCCCAGTAGTACCTTTGTGGTCCCCCAGTACTACCTTTGTGGTCCCCAGTACTACCTTTGTGGTCCCATGTACTACCTTTGTGGACCCCCAGTAGTACCTTTGTGGTCCCCCAGTAATACCTTAGTGGATCCCCAGTACTACATTTGTGGTCCCCCAGTACTACCTTTGTGGTACCACAGTACTACCTTTGTGGTCCTCCAGTACTACCTTTGTGGTCCCCCAGTGCTACCTTTGTGGTCCCCCAGTACTACCTTTGTGGTCCCCCAGTACTACCTTAGTGGATCCCCAGTACTACCTTTGTAGTCCTCCAGTACTACCTTTGTGGTCCCCCAGTACTACCTTTGTCGTACCACAGTACTACCTTTGTGGTCCTCCAGTACTACCTTTGTGGTCCCCCAGTACTACCTTTGTGGTCCCCCAGTACTACCTTAGTGGATCCCCAGTACTACCTTTGTGGTCCTCCAGTACTACTTTTGTCGTACCTCAGTACTACCTTTGTGGTCTCCCAGTACTACCTTTGTGGTTCCCCAGTAATACCTTAGTGGATCCCCAGTACTACCTTTGTGGCCCTCCAGTAGTACCTTTGTGGTCCCCCAGTACTACCTTTGTGGTCCCCCAGTACTACCTTTGTGGTCCCCCAGTACTACCTTTGTGGTCCCCCAGTACTACCTTTGTGGACCCCCAGTACTACTTTGTGAACCCCCATTACTACGTTTGTGGACCCCCAGTACTACCTTTGTGGTCCCCCAGTACTACCTTTCTGGTCCCCTAGTGCTACCTTTGTGGTCCCCCATTACTACCTTTGTGGTCCCCCAGTAGTACCTTTGTGGTCCTCCAGTAGTACCTTTGTGATCCCCCAGTAGTACCTTTGTGGTCCCCCAGTAGTACCTTTGTGGTCTCCCAGTAGTACCTTTGTGGTCCCCCAGTACTACCTTTGTGGTCCCTCAGTACTACCTTTGTGGTCCCCAGTACTACCTTTGTGGTCCCCCAGTACTACCTTTGTGGTCCCCCAGTACTACCTTTGTGGTCCCCAGTACTACCTTTGTGGTCCCAAGTACTACCTTTGTGGATCCCCAGTAGTACCTTTGTGGTCCCCCAGTAATACCTTAGTGGATCCCCAGTACTACATTTGTGGTCCCCCAGTACTACCTTTGTGGTACCACAGTACTACCTTTGTGGTCCTCCAGTACTACCTTTGTGGTCCCCCAGTACTACCTTTGTGGTCCCCCAGTACTACGTTTGTGGTCCCCCAGTACTACCTTAGTGGATACCCAGTACTACCTTTGTAGTCCTCCAGTACTACCTTTGTGGTCCCCCAGTACTACCTTTGTCGTACCACAGTACTACCTTTGTGGTCCTCCAGTACTACCTTTGTGGTCCCCCAGTACTACCTTTGTGGTCCCCCAGTACTACCTTAGTGGATCCCCAGTACTACCTTTGTAATCCTCCAGTACTACCTTTGTGGTACCACAGTACTACCTTAGTGGATCCCCAGTACTACCTTTGTGGTCCTCCAGTACTACCTTTGTGGTACCACAATACTACCTTAGTGGATCCCTAGTACTACCTTTGTGGTCCCCCAGTACTACTTTTGTCGTACCACAGTACTACCTTTGTGGTCCTCCAGTACTACCTTTGTGGTTCCCCAGTACTACCTTTGTGGTCCCCCAGTACTACCTTAGTGGATCCCCAGTACTACCTTTGTGGCCCTCCAGTACTACCTTTGTGATACCACAGTACTTCTTTTGTGGTCCCCCAGTAGTACGTTTGTGATACCACAGTACTACCTTTGTGGTACCCAGGTTGAGAACCTCTTGTATACAGAATTTAGTTGCTTTTATATATGCTATACAGACATGTTCCTAACTCAGTTCTCTCTAGGAAAGAATGATCACGGATGAAACGAGTTTCTTGTGAAAAGTACAGCCAGAGTTTGGGTGTTTTTGCTGCTAGTCTTGTGGTATAGAAGCTGTCTCTTCGCTGACCGTAAAGTGGTGCCAAGAGTAACATTGTGATAACCTTGGCTTTGTATAAAACAGTAAGGCTTCCTATATTTCCCCAGTGTTGGTGGATCTATTGAAGTAGATCTAGCCAATCCTGATCCAGACAAGAAATAAATCGCCTCTTACGGATTTGTCTTCTGTCCAGAAGTGGCAGCTGAGAAGGGGGCTGCCAGTAGCAGCAGTGAAGCACATCTCATACATGCTGTCCAGCATGTATGTGATGTGCTTTACCGCTGATATTGACTTCTTGTTGGCTGTGCTTGTAAGATTTACCACGCGATTATTAATAGAAATTTTGAAGTCTAGGTTAATCCCAAGGACATGCACCTCATCCCAAGGACATGCACCTCATCCCAAGGACATGCACCTCATCCCAAGGACATGCACATCATCCCAAGGACATCACCTCATGCACCATCCCAGGACATGCACCTCATCCCAAGGACATGCACTTTATCCCAAGGACATGCACCTCATCCCAAGGACATGCACCTCATCCCAAGGACATGCACCTCATCCCAAGGACATGCACTTCATCCCAAGGACATGCACCTCATCCCAAGGACATGCACTTCATCCCAAGGACATGCACCTCATCCCAAGGACATGCACTTCATCCCAAGGACATGCACCTCATCCCAAGGACATACACTTCATCCCAAGGACATACACTTCATCCCAAGGACATGCACCTCATCCCAAGGACATGCACCTCATCTCTAGGACATGCACTTCATCCCAAGGACATGCACCTCATCCCAAGGACATGCACCTCATCCCAAGGACATGCACTTCATACCAAGGACATGTACCTCATCCCAAGGACATGTACTTCATCCCAAGGACATGCACCTCATCCCAAGGACATGCACTTCATCCCAAGGACATGCACTTTATCCCAAGGACATGCACCTCATCCCAAGGACATGCACCTCATCCCAAGGACATGCACGTCATCCCAAGGACATGCACTTTATCCCAAGGACATGCACCTCATCCCAAGGACATGCACCTCATCCCAAGGACATGCACCTCATCCCAAGGACATGCACTTCATCCCAAGGACATGCACTTTATCCCAAGGACATGCACCTCCCATACACTTCAAAGGACATACACTTCATCCCAAGGACATGCACCTCATCCCAAGGACATGCATCCCAAGGACATACACTTCATCCCAAGCACACTTCATCCCAAGGACATGCACCTCATCCCAAGGACATGCACCTCATCTCTAGGACATGCACTTCATCCCAAGGACATGCACCTCATCCCAAGGACATGCACTTCATCCCAAGGACATGCACCTCATCCCAAGGACATGCACCTCATCCCAAGGACATGCACCTCATCCCAAGGACATGCACCTCATCCCAAGGACATGCACTTCATCCCAAGGACATGCACCTCATCCCAAGGACATGCACCTCATCCCAAGGACATGCACCTCATCCCAAGGACATGCACCTCATCCCAAGGACATGCACCTCATCCCAAGTACATGCACTTCATACCAAGGACATGCACCTCATCCCAAGGACATGTACTTCATCCCAAGGACATGCACCTCATCCCAAGGACATGCACCTCATCCCAAGGACATGCACTTCATCCCAAGGACATGCACCTCATCTCAAGGACATGCACTTCATCCCAAGGACATGCACCTCATCCCAAGGACATGCAGCTCATCCCAAGGACATGCACCTCATCCCAAGGACATGCACTTCATCCCAAGGACATACACCTCGTCCCAAGGACATGCACTTCATCCCAAGGACATACACCTCGTCCCAAGGCTCCAACACCTTCATTCACAATTACCATCACGCTCTCTAGAGACCATAATTATTTGTGCTTTCTCAGAAGTAAGTATCCTGCAGACGCTTTACCCAGGTTGATATAACTACAAGCCGGTGATTACTATGTCTTGGAGCACCAAGTATCTCTTCTTTTAAAAGTACGATAATCTGGCCAAATCATGGGATTCTGTAGATGAGATGAAGGAAGTAAACGAAATAAATATTCTCTAGCAATAAACAAAGCACACTTCTTTGTAGAACATTGGAACCAAGTTAGTGGCTTGCAGATTCCATGCCACTGAGAACTACTGCACAAGTCTAACTGGTGGTCATCAGTTAGGAGGTGAGAGCTGGATCAGAGTCTCTAAGTGATGCAGTTACGGAGGCATCGTCAGTGGTCCCCTTCCCACTACTGTAGTTCTCATTATCATGATTAATTTCCCATCTTTTTAGCACACAAGTGGGCGGAAAAAGTATATGCAGGACTACGGATCCTTTCTTGATGGCAGTAGCATCTGGTAGTATATATGACCGCAAGCACCAGTAATGTCCAGAGCTACTACACTGCCGATCCTGGATTCACATAGTGGCTGGTATCAGTTACTGAAGACGTCCAACACATCAGCTAAGGAGTGATATATTTTAATCGATTTTTACGGTTGTAAAGAGGCGACTGATAGTAAAACAAAAAATGTCTCATATGAACTGAAATATTTCTCAAGAATTTTTGCAGTGGCTGAGATGAGTGACGCTGGACTGTGGCTGACCATCACACGGCTCTCTTCTTATTATTAACTTCATTTGCATTTATTCACAAAAAGAGCGATTTGCTCTGTGCTAGACAGAGCTGATAGTTGTGAGTTAAAGGTAACCCTAACTAGTCATAACATCTACTCGGACACCTTGATCACACATTGATCTCTCTCTCTCTCTCTCTCTCTCTCTCTCTCTCTCTCTCTCTCTCTCTCTCTCTCTCTCTCTCTCTCTCTCTCTCTCTCTCTCTCTCTCTCTCTCTCTCTCTCTATCTATCTATCTATCTCTCTATCTATCTATCTATCTATCTATCTATCTATCTATCTAATTCGTCTAGTTTTAATCTCCATATTACACAAAGGGAGGGAATATATTAGAAAGGTTACAGAGAAGAGCTACCAGACTTCTACTATTATTCACAAACAAACATTATGACAAAAGACTCGCGGCACCTTTGTTTCCTTTGTAAACAAACACTACGAGATGCCATTCAAACCTTTATGATTATTTAGTGTTTCTGACACTCTTAATCATAAAGAACTATTTCAATTACTGAATGAGTCTTTAACTCGGAACAATGAACGGAAATGAGAGACAAGTCGCAACACGAACGTGGGCAAGATTTCTTTTAAACAGCATGAAAGCAAAAGGAAATAAATAGCTGGGTAATACTTAAGCCCGAGGACAATAGAGTCATTTAAGAACCAGCTGGATAGGCACTTTGCATATAAAGGATCCACCTGGCTATACCGAGTCCTGGTGGGTGGAGTTACATTAGCCTTCAGCACCACACACTTAGTATACATATCAGTTAAGACTGGTGAGTCACTCAGTATGCATCTGTCAGTCAAGACTGGTGAGTCACTCAGTATGCATCTGTCAGTCAAGACTAGTGAGTCACTCAGTATACATCTGTCAGTCAAGACTGGTGAGTCACTCAGTATACATCTGTCAGTTAAGACTAGTGAGTCACTCAGTATACATCTGTCAGTCAAGACTGGTGAGTCACTCAGTATGCATCTGTCAGTCAAGACTAGTGAGTCACTCAGCATACATCTGTCAGCCAAGACTGGTGAGTCAGCCCATATATCGGAAAACATGAGGTGAGATACAGGGTGAGAAGACGTGAGTGAAATGTTACCATGGATACTTGCTACCTCACCCAACTACTCACCAAGACCTCACTAAACCCCACGAAACCCACAATAAACTCACACTAAACCCGTGTGGACAATTATGTACATTCACTGAATGGGTCATTATTAATTCAATAAACTCCCAGTGTCGTGTAGTGAATGAGTCAGGATTATTAGTTGACAACGAAGCAATTGTGTCAACAGCAGTAGTACTGGAAGACAGTAGGTTGTAATAACCTTGGCAGATGTTGGGTTGACATAAATAAAATCAATGGAAGACATCACTGTGAGAGGCAGTGGAGTAACACCAGTTGTATAAGACAGAATAATGAATTAGCAGGGGCAGTTGAAGCTAACGCGACGGGCTGGAGTTTTGAGACTCTATGACCGCGGGTTCAATCCCGGCCGGGGGTATGGTATGTCTTCCCTCCAGTTACATCTTTCCTGTAAATTTCTATGCCATTTTTTCAATATGATATCGTACATATTTCCACCTGTTTCCTTGATAGCTGTGGACGGAGGGAGTGGAGGGTGGGGAGAGAGAGTTTTGCATTTCAATCCCTGCCTCTCACACGTAGAGGATTCACTCCAGTTCTTAATCTAGATGGAAGTAGTTTACTCTCAGTAGATATATAACCTCGATGTGGACTCCAAGATCTCTCTCTCTCTCTCTCTCTCTCTCTCTCTCTCTCTGTCTCTGTCTCTGTCTCTCTCTCTCTCTCTCTCTGTCTCTGTCTCTCTCTCTCTCTCTCTCTCTCTCTCTCTCTCTCTCTCTCTCTCTCTCTCTCACTGGAGGACATTAGCTGCCTTTACAACTCCTTATGTAGAATTATAGAAGCATTTAGCTACGAAATCGCTCACCCACTAACGTTAATATTAAACAATTTATTAAATGGTAAGATGTCAGTACTCTACAAACAACGAATGTTAAAACAATATTTACAAACAGAGACAAAACTTGTGGTCTCAACAATCGTCTCATGAGACGAACATCAGTTGTAGGTTAAAAACTGTTGTTAGTATCAGGGGGAAGCTACAAGGACCAGGAAACAAAAATCATGGTTAGCAGATTTCGACTCCCTTTTAGGAACCTCTTCTGGGATCCTCTTCAGCAGAAGAGGATCCCGGAAGAGGGTCGAAATACACAAATCAATAAACCTTCAATGTTTATGTCTGCATGTACGTTATTATTGGTCATTAACAAGTGTTCATGACACGAGTTATTCATCTCGGCTACATTAATGACTGACTTACTAACAGGAGACAAACAGCGATATTAAAAGGAAAATACTGAGTGTCTGGACACACACAGTGAACCTCTTCATAAACACGATTCTTTCTTCAAAACTTTCCACAATGTACATGAAGGATTTTGAGATAGGGGTAAAATTTTTGGAACAACTCAAAATCGGAATAAAATATAGCATTCAAAGCATATTGAATATTCAGGTGATCTGCGTAGTTGGGCACTATGTCTAGAGACTTGGAAGACAATTTACGAAATGTGACTTTGTAAATGGTCCGAGGACCGAAACGTCGTTGTAAGCTCCTCTTTCTTATTAGCGGGTTATTTGTGTGTTAAGTAACGCATTTTGGGAAGAATAATCGAGAACATGAATACATTAAGTAATAAATTAACCGGCGCAAGAGAAGTGAAAGACCTTGGAGTAATCATTAGCAACAACCACAAGAGTAAGAAACATTACCTATCTGCATCCAGGAAAGACAACATATTTTCAAATACAAAACACCAGACATTACAATGACTACATGACGTCCAATTTTGGTCTCAAATTACATACAAGACGAGAACAGACAGGGAAGGGAAGAGAGAGTACCAACAAAAGTTGTACCATCAATAAGAGACGGTGCAAAACAAGAATAAAAGACTTCCAGATCTCTTTCAAACCTAAATTTAAGACACTGACTAACTTTGATGCACTCAAAACTGAGTAAAAAAAATTCGGAACAATAGAGTGACACTCCGGGACCAGAGATATAACATCAATTGTAAAGATTTTTTTAGTAATAATGAAATGAACTGCGTAATAAAGTTGAGAGCACCAAGGCAATGCAGTCATTTAAGAATTAGTTGAACAAGCAGTTTAGTACCATAGAATTCAACTGAATACTGTGATGGGACAATCTGAAAGCAGTGGATTCCTGATCCTTGTTAAACAACTCCATTACGAGGAACAGTTACCCATACCACGGGCGGGGATAGGTATGTGAGGTAGTTGTTGTAGCAGTCATCTGAGGTATGTGAGGTAGTTGTTGTAGCAGTCATCTGAGGTATGTGAGGTAGTTGTTGTAGCAGTCATCTGAGGTATGTGAGGTAGTTGTTGTAGCAGTCATCTGAGGTATGTGAGGTAGTTGTTGTAGCAGTCATCTGTGTTATGTGAGGTAGTTGTTGTAGCAGTCATCTGAGGTATGTGAGGTAGTTGTTGAAGCAGTCATCTGAGGTATGTGAGGTAGTTGTTGTAGCAGTCATCTGAGGTATGTGAGGTAGTTGTTGTAGCAGTCATCTGAGGTATGTGAGGTAGTTGTTGTAGCAGTCATCTGAGGTATGTGAGGTAGTTGTTGTAGCAGTCATCTGAGGTATGTGAGGTAGTTGTTGTAGCAGTCATCTGAGGTATGTGAGGTAGTTGTTGAAGCAGTCATCTGAGGTATGTGAGGTAGTTGTTGTAGCAGTCATCTGAGGTATGTGAGGTAGTTGTTGAAGCAGTCATCTGAGGTATGTGAGGTAGTTGTTGTAGCAGTCATCTGTATTATGTGAGGTAGTTGTTGTAGCAGTCATCTGAGGTATGTGAGGTAGTTGTTGTAGCAGTCATCTGAGGTATGTGAGGTAGTTGTTGTAGCAGTCATCTGAGGTATGTGAGGTAGTTGTTGTAGCAGTCATCTGTGTTATGTGAGGTAGTTGTTGTAGCAGTCATCTGAGGTATGTGAGGTAGTTGTTGTAGCAGTCATCTGTATTATGTGAGGTAGTTGTTGTAGCAGTCATCTGAGGTATGTGAGGTAGTTGTTGTAGCAGTCATCTGTATTATGTGAGGTAATTGTTGTAGCAGTCATCTGAGGTATGTGAGGTAGTTGTTGTAGCAGTCATCTGAGGTATGTGAGGTAGTTGTTGTAGCAGTCATCTGAGGTATGTGAGGTAGTTGTTGAAGCAGTCATCCGATGTATGTGAGGTAGTTGTTGTAGTAGTCATCTGTATTATGTGAGGTAGTTGTTGTAGCAGTCATCTGTATTATGTGAGGTAGTTGTTGTAGCAGTCATCTGAGGTATGTGAGGTAGTTGTTGTAGCAGTCATCTGAGGTATGTGAGGTAGTTGTTGTAGTAGTCATCTGAGGTATGTGAGGTAGTTGTTGTAGCAGTCATCTGAGGTATGTGAGGTAGTTGTTGTAGTAGTCATCTGAGGTATGTGAGGTAGTTGTTGTAGCAGTCATAACAGTAGTTTAGAAGTTGAGGTATGCGAGGTAGTTGTTGTAGAAGTCATAACGGTAGCTTAGAAGCTGAGGTATATGAGGTAGTTGTTGTAGCAGTCATCTGTGTTATGTGAGGTAGTTGTTGTAGCAGTCATAACAGTAGTTTGTATCCACTTGTATCATAGAAAGATCAAAATGAATTTTTTATGAGAGAGCCACAAAATTTGATTAACACAAGCCTATCCGATGTTATCCTGACGCCAAATGACTTCGAACAGGCGATAAATGACATGCCCATGCACTCTGCCCCAGGGCCAGACTCATGGAACTCCGTGTTCATCAAGAACTGCAAGAAGCCCCTATCACGAGCCTTTTCCATCCTATGGAGAGGGAGCATGGACACGGGGGTCGTCGCACAGTTACTAAAAACAACAGACATAGCCCCACTCCACAAAGGGGGCAGTAAAGCAATAGCAAAGAACTACAGACCAATAGCTCTAACATCCCATATCATAAAAATCTTTGAAAGGGTCCTAAGAAGCAAGATCACCACCCATCTAGAAACCCATCAGTTACACAACCCAGGGCAACATGGGTTTAGAACAGGTCGCTCCTGTCTGTCTCAACTATTGGATCACTACGACAAGGTCCTAAATGCACTAGAAGACAAAAAGAATGCAGATGTAATATATACAGACTTTGCAAAAGCCTTCGACAAGTGTGACCATGGCGTAATAGCGCACAAAATGCGTGCTAAAGGAATAACAGGAAAAGTCGGTCGATGGATCTATAATTTCCTCACTAACAGAACACAGAGAGTAGTCGTCAACAGAGTAAAGTCCGAGGCAGCTACTGTGAAAAGCTCTGTTTCACAAGGCACAGTACTCGCTCCCATCTTGTTCCTCATCCTCATATCCGACATAGACAAGGATGTCAGCCACAGCACCGTGTCTTCCTTTGCAGATGACACCCGAATCTGCATGACAGTGTCTTCCATTGCAGACACTGCAAGGCTCCAGGCGGACATCAACCAAATCTTTCAGTGGGCTGCAGAAAACAATATGAAGTTCAACGATGAGAAATTTCAATTACTCAGATATGGTAAACACGAGGAAATTAAATCTTCATCAGAGTACAAAACAAATTCTGGCCACAAAATAGAGCGAAACACCAACGTCAAAGACCTGGGAGTGATCATGTCGGAGGATCTCACCTTCAAGGACCATAACATTGTATCAATCGCATCTGCTAGAAAAATGACAGGATGGATAATGAGAACCTTCAAAACTAGGGAGGCCAAGCCCATGATGACACTCTTCAGGTCACTTGTTTTATCTAGGCTGGAATATTGCTGCACTAACAGTACCTTTCAAGGCAGGTGAAATTGCTGACCTAGAAAATGTACAGAGAACCTTCACGGCGCGCATAACGGAGATAAAACACCTCAATTACTGGGAGCGCTTGAGGTTTCTAAACCTGTATTCCCTGGAACGCAGGCGGGAGAGATACATGATTATATACACCTGGAAAATCCTAGAGGGACTAGTACCGAACTTGCACACGAAAATCACTCACTACGAAAGCACAAGACTTGGCAGACGATGCAACATCCCCCCAATGAAAAGCAGGGGTGTCACTAGCACGTTAAGAGACCATACAATAAGTGTCAGGGGCCCGAGACTGTTCAACTGCCTCCCAGCATACATAAGGGGGATTACCAACAGACCCCTGGCAGTCTTCAAGCTGGAACTGGAAAAGCACCTAAAGTCGGTTCCTGATCAGCCGGGCTGTGGCTCGTACGTTGGTTTGCGTGCAGCCAGCAGCAACAGCCTGGTTGATCAGGCTCTGATTCACCAGGAGGCCTGGTCACAGACCTGGCCGCGGGGGCGTTGACCCCCGGAACTCTCTCCAGGTAAACTCCAGGTAAACTCCTGTAGAATTAGTGGTATCTAAAGTACTATGGAACCACTGGTACACATCAGTGTTATTCCACTGCTGTGTCCCACAGTAACATGCTTTGTTATAGTAACATTTGTACAGTAACATAAGTAGTTACACTAACATTATTAGTTACAGTAACATAATTAGTTATTCTAACATTTTTAGTTACAGTAACATAAGTAGTTACAGTAGGGTAAGTAGTTACATTAACATTAGTAGTTACAGTAACACAAGTATTTGCAGTAACATTAGTTATAGCAGCATAAGTAGTTACAGAAATAGCTGTAACCCAGGCTTTCAGTCCACTGTCATCACTGCTGTAACCCAGGCTTTCAGTCCACTGTCATCACTGCTGTAACCCAGGCTTTCAGTCCACTGTCATCACTGCTGTAACCCAGACTTTCAGTCCACGGTCATCACTGCTGTAACCCAGGCTTTCAGTCCACTGTCAGCACTGCTGTAACCCAGGCTTTCAGTCCACTGTCATCACTGCTTTAGCCCAGACTTTCAGTCCACTGTTATCACTGCTGTAATCCAGGCTTTCAGTCCACTGTCATCACTGCTGTAACCCAGACTTTCAGTCCACTGTCATCACTGCTGTAACCCAGGCTATCAGTCCACTGTCAGCACTGCTGTAACCCAGGCTTTCAGTCCACTGTCATCACTCCTGTAACCCAGACTTTCAGTCCACTGTCATCACTGCTGTAACCCAGGCTTTCAGTCCACTGTCATCACTGCTGTAACCCAGACTTTCAGTCCACTGTCATCACTGCTGTAACCCAGACTTTCAGTCCACTGTCATCACTACTGTAACCCAGGCTTTCAGTCCACTGTCATCACTGCTGTAACCCAGACTTTCAGTCCACTGTCATCACTACTGTAACCCAGGCTTTCAGTCCACTGTCATCACTGCTGTAACCCAGATTTTCAGTCCACTGTCATCACTGCTGTAACCCAGACTTTCATTCCACTGTTATCACTACTGTAACCCAGGCTTTCAGTCCACTGTCATCACTCCTGTAACCCAGACTTTCAGTCCACTGTCATCACTGCTGTAACCCAGGCTTTCAGTCCACTGTCATCACTGCTGTAACCCAGACTTTCAGTCCACTGTCATCACTGTGTAACATGTCATCACTACTGTAACCCAGCCTTTCAGTCCACTGTCATCACTGCTGTAACCCAGGCTTTCAGTCCACTGTCATCACTGCTGTAACCCAGACTTTCATTCCACTGTCATCACTACTGTAACCCAGGCTTTCAGTCCACTGTCATCACTGCTGTAACCCAGATTTTCAGTCCACTGTCATCACTGCTGTAACCCAGACTTTCATTCCACTGTTATCACTACTGTAACCCAGGCTTTCACTCCACTGTCATCACTGCTGTAACCCAGACTTTCATTCCATTGTCATCACTACTGTAACCCAAGCTTTCAGTCCACTGTCATCACTGCTGTAACCTAGACTTTCAGTCCACTGTCATCATTGCTGTAACCCAGGCTATCAGTCCAACGTCATCACTGCTGTAACCCAGACTTTCAGTCCACTGTCATCACTGCTGTAACCCAGGCTTTCAGTCCACTGTCATCACTGCTGTAACCCAGGTTCAGTCCACTGTCATCACTGCTGTAACCCAGGTTCAGTCCACTGTCATCACTGCTGTAACACAGACTTTCGGTCCACTGTCATCACTGCTCTAACCCAGGCTTTCAGTCCAATGTCATCACTGCAGTAACCCAGGTTCAGTCCACTCTCATCACTGCTGAAACCCAGACTTTCAGTCCACTGCCATCATTGCTGTAACCCAGGCTTTCAGTTCACTGTCATCACCGATGTAACCCAGGCTTTCAGTCCACTATCATCACTGCTGTAACCCAGGCTTTCAGTCCACTGTCATCACTGCTATAACCCAGACTTTCAGTCCACTGTCATCACTGCTGTAACCCAGACTTTCAGTCCACTGTCCTCACTGCTGTAACCCAGGTTCAGTCCACTGTCATCACTGCTGTAACCCAGACTTTCAGTCCACTGTCCTCACTGCTGTAACCCAGGTTCAGTCCACTGTCATCACTGCTGTAACCCAGACTTTCAGTCCACTGTCATAACTGCTGTAACCCATACTATCAGTCCACTGTCATCACTGCTGTAACCCAGACTTTCAGTCCACTGTCATAACTGCTGTAACCCAGACTTTCAGTCCACTGTCATCACTGCTGTAACCCAGGTTCAGTCCACTCTCATTACTGTTGTAACTCAGGCTTTCAATCCACTGTCATCACCACTGTAACCCAGACTTTCAGTCCACTGTCATCACTGCTGTAACCCAGGCCTTCAGTCCACTGTCATCATTGCTGTAACCCAGATTCAGTCCACTGTCATCACTGCTGTAACCCAGGCTTTCAGTCCACTGTCATCACTGCTGTAACCCAAACTTTCAGTCCACTGTCATCACTGCTGTAACCCAGACTATCAGTCCACTGTCATCACTGTTGTAACCCAGACTTTCAGTCCACTGTCATCACTGCTGTAACCCAGACTTTCAGTCCACTGTTATCACTACTGTAACCCAGACTTTCAGTCCACTGTCATCACTGCTGTAACCCAGACTTTCAGTCCACTTTCATCACTGCTGTAACCCAGACTTTCAGTCTACTGTCATCACTGCTGTAACCCAGAGTTGACGGCAGCAGTAGCCAGAGTTGATGGCAGCAGTAGCCAGAGTTGATGGCAGCAGTAGCCGGAGTTGATGGCAGCAGTAGCCAGAGTTGATGGCAGCAGTAGCCAGAGTTGATGGCAGCAGTAGCCAGAGTTGATGGCAGCAGTAGCCAGAGTTGATGGCAGCAGTAGCCAGAGTTGATGGCAGCAGTAGCCAGAGTTGATGGCAGCAGTAACCAGAGTTGATGGCAGCAGTAGCCAGGGTTGATGGCAGCAGTAGCCAGAGTTGATGGCAGCAGTAGCCAGAGTTGATGGCAACAGTAGCCAGAGTTGATGGCAACAGTAGCCAGAGTTGATGGCAACAGTAGCCAGAGTTGATGGCAGCAGTAGCCAGAGTTGATGGCAGCAGTAGCCAGAGTTGATGGCAGCAGTAGCCAGAGTTGATGGCAGCAGCAGCCAGAGTTGATGGCAGCAGTAGCCAGAGTTGATGGCAGCAGTAGGCAGAGTTGATGGCAGCAGTAGCCAGAGTTGATGGCAGCAGTAGCCAGAGTTGATGGCAACAGTAGCCAGAGTTGATGGCAGCAGTAGCCAGAGTTGATGCCAGCAGTAGCCAGAGTTGATGCCAGCAGTAGCCAGAGTTGATGGCAGCAGTAGCCAGAGTTGATGGCAGCAGTAGCCAGAGTTGATGGCAGCAGTAGCCAGAGTTGATGGCAGCAGTAGCCAGAGTTGATGGCAGCAGCAGCCAGAGTTGATGGCAACACTAGCCAGAGTTGATGGCAACAGTAGCCAGAGTTGATGGCAACAGTAGCCAGAGTTGATGGCAACAGTAGCCAGAGTTGATGGCAGCAGTAGCCAGAGTTGATGGCAGCAGTAGCCAGAGTTGATGGCAGCAGTAGCCAGAGTTGATGGCAGCAGCAGCCAGAGTTGATGGCAGCAGTAGCCAGAGTTGATGGCAGCAGTAGCCAGAGTTGATGGCAGCAGTAGCCAGAGTTGATGACAGCAGTAGCCAGAGTTGATGACAGCAGTAGCCAGAGTTGATGGCAGCAGTATCCAGAGTTGATGGCAGCAGTAACTAGAGTTGATGACAGCAGTAGCCAGAGTTGATGGCAGCAGTAACCAGAGTTGATGACAGCAGTAACCAGAATTGATGGCAGCAGTAGCCAGAGTTAATGGCAACAGTAGCCAGAGTTGATGGCAACAGTAGCCAGAGTTGATGGTAGCATTAGCCAGAGTTGATGTCAGCAGTAGCCAGAGTTGATGGCAGCAGTAACCAGAGTTGATGACTGCAGTAGCCAGAATTGATGGCAGCAGTAGCCAGAGTTGATGGCAGCAGTAGCCAAAGTTGATGACAGCAGTAGCCAGAATTGATGGCAGCAGTAGCCAGAGTTGATGGCAGCAGTAGCCAGAGTTGATGGCAACAGTAGCCAGAGTTGATGGCAACAGTAGCCAGAGTTGATGGCAACAGTAGCCAAAGTTGATGGCAGCAGTAGCCAGAGTTGATGGCAACAGTAGCCAGAGTTGATGGCAGCAGTAGCCAGAGTTGATGGCAACAGTAGCCAGAGTTGATGGCAGCAGTAGCCAGAGTTGATGGCAGCAGTAGCCAGAGTTGATGGCAGCAGTAGCTGGAGTTGATGGCAGCAGTAGCTGGAGTTGATGGCAGCAGTAGCCAGAGTTGACGGCAGCAGTAGCCAGAGTTGATGGCAGCAGTAGCCAGAGTTGATGGCAGCAGTAGCCAGAGTTGATGGCAGCAGTAGCCAGAGTTGATGGCAGCAGTAGCCAGAGTTGATGGCAGCAGTAGCCAGAGTTGATGGTAGCAGTAGCCAGAGTTGATGGCAGCAGTAGCCAGAGTTGATGGCATCAGTAGCCAGAGTTGATGGCAGCAGCAGCCAGAGTTGATGGCAGCAGTAGCCAGAGTTGATGGCAGCAGTAGCCAGAGTTGATGGCAGCAGTAGCCAGAGTTGATGGCAGCAGTAGCCAGAGTTGATGGCAGCAGTAGCCAGAGTGGATGGCAGCAGCAGCCAGAGTTGATGGCAGCAGTAGCCAGAGTTGATGGCAGCAGTAGCCAGAGTTGATGGCAGCAGTATCCAGAGTTGATGGCAGCAGTATCCAGAGTTGATGGCAGCAGTAGCCAGAGTTGATGGCAGCAGTAGCCAGAGTTGATGGCAGCAGTAGCCAGAGGAGAGGAAGGCTGGGAAAAAGTCGTCTGTTCCTTCCTTGTCTTAAACACCGTGATGCATGATGGGTCTTAATTTAGATAGAAGAAGATAGTCTGTACCAATTGACAGCCTCAGTCTGAACTTCAAAGCTATCTTCTGTCATACTCATTTGATCCATGAAACTCTCTCTCTCTCTCTCTCTCTTTTTTTTTTTTTTTTTTTTTTTTTTTACACAGGGTTTGACAAGGTTAAGGATCCCTAGCTTTATTGACAGCTATATTACAGGTTAAGGATTCCTAACTTTATTGGCAAGCTAAGAGCTGTTACCTACATCAGCTCTACATCTCTCTCTCTCTCTCTCTCTCTCTCTCTCTCTCTCTCTCTCTCTCTCAACTCTACGAGTTGTTACCTACATCAGCTCTTTTGGAAGCCTTTTTATTATTAATCTCTCTTTCTCTCTCTCTCTTTATCTTTCTTTTCTCGGTAACTTAAACTATAACTTTCTTTGTACCAGGAGAAGGAGGTTCGACACCACAAGAGAGCAGGGGTGCTGGTGGGAGGAAGGAATTTGGTGTTGCAGAGTGTTGAGCGACCAGACGCCGGTACCTACACCTGCAAAGCTGGCAACACTGTAGCAACATCTCGTAGCAACCCTCTCACGCTCAGTATACAGTGTAAGTATTGTTCTCTTACTCCATGAACACAGCTCAGGTATAACCTCCTCACACTCAGTATTCAGTGTGTGAATACTGTGACACACTGAGAGCAGAGGCGGGTTTTTTCGGTAGTTAATGCTTATTAAACTCTTTGTCACGGACACTCGTCCCGAATTCTTGGACGTGATCTTACTCTGCTAGAAAGATGGCCTTTTATGGTGTGTTACCCTAGTGCAGGTATGCTAAACAAGTCCTGCTGACGTTGCAACTGGAGGACTGGTTGCTTGCGGGAGTCTCATGCTTCTGGCTGGTTAACACCGTCTCAGACATGTTTCTCAGTACGGGTGTTAGTGCTGATTGTTCTCATTTCTCTCTCACTCCAAAACTCTTTTCTATATCAGGTTTAACTTGTCTAAGAATTCTGTACATTGTTGTACGTGAATGTTTAACCAGAAGTTAGTTGCCATGTGTACTTTTCAACTCAACTAAACTCGTTGTTATGAATTTAGAAAAACAACCAACTCTATCTAATTTATGGCTTCGATGTTGTTGATGAATGGATCCAGCTATTGGTATTAAGATTAAAAGTTGCGCAGTTTTCCGAATTATTATGCAGCAGATTGATATTAAGCACAGCACTGTAGTCAATATATCTGAA
>NC_091313.1:33877090-33952090 GCF_038502225.1 Cherax quadricarinatus
TGTCCTCCAGTGTCGTCAGGCCGATTTCCCTCAACCTTTCTTCGTAGGACAATCCCCGTAGCTCTTGGACTAGTCTTGTTGCAAACCTTTGCACTTTCTCTAATTTCTTGACGTGCTTGACTAGGTGTGGATTCCAAACTGGTGCTGCATACTCCAGTATGGGCCTGACGTAAATGGTATACAGAGTCTTAAACGAATCCTTACTGAGGTATCGGAACGCTATCCGTAGATTTGCCAGGCGCCCATATGCTGCAGCAGTTATCTGATTGATGTGCGCCTCAGGAGATATGCTCGGTGTTATACTCACCCCCAGATCTTTTTCCTTGAGTGAGGTTTGCAGTCTTTGGCCATCTAAACTATATTGTGTCTGCGGTCTTCTTTGCCCTTCTCCAATCTTCATGACTTTGCATTTGGCAGGGTTAAATTCAAGGAGCCAGTTGCTGGACCAGGCTTGTAGCCTGTCCAGGTCTCTTTGTAGTCCTGCCTGATCCTCATCTGATTTGATTCTTCTCATTAACTTCGCATCATCTGCAAACAAGGAAACTTCTGAGTCTATCCCTTCCGTTATGTCGTTCACATATACCAAGAACAGCACAGGTCCTAGGATTGACCCCTGTGGAACCCCGCTTGTCACAGGCGCCCACTCTGACACCTCGTCGCGTACCATGACTCGTTGTTGCCTCCCTGTCAGGTATTCTCTGATCCATTGCAGTGCCTTTCCTGTGTGTGTGTGTGTGTGTGTGTGTGTGTGTGTGTGTGTGTGTGTGTGTGTGTGTGTGTGTGTGTGTGTGTGTGTGTGTGTTATGCAAAAAAGCGAACAAGCGATACGAGATGCAAATTAACCAAGGGGAGGATTTGAATGATAACTCAAGGCCTTTATTGTTGCCATTAACACATCATCAGGAGCTTGCAATGTTGCGGAATAGAGGATGAATTAGAGTAAAACATGGTCAGAGTGTTATTGCTGTGATGAGGCAAGAGGGAAGTAGTACCCAGTGCCCCAGACATACCAACCAGTACCCAGTGCCCCAGACATACCAACCAGTACCCAGTGCCCCAGACATACCAACCAGTACCCAGTGCCCGAGACATATCAACCAGTACCCAGTGCCCCAGACATAGCAACCATACCCAGTGCCCCAGACATACCAACCAGTACCCAGTGCCCCAGACATTCCAACCAGTTCCCAGTGCCCCAGACATACCAACCAGTACCCAGTGCCCCAGACATTCCAACCAGTTCCCAGTGCCCCAGACATACCAACCAGTACCCAGTGCCCCAGACATACCAACCAGTACCCAGTGCCACAGACATACCAACCAGTACCAACTGCCCCAGACATTCCAACCAGTTCCCAGTGCCCCAGACATACCAACCAGTACCCAGTGTCTCAAGCATAGCAACCAGTACCCAGTGCCCCAGACATACCAACCAGTACCCAGTGCCCCAGACATACGAAACAGTACCCTGTGCCTCAGACATACTAACCAGCACCCAGTGCCCAAGACATATCAACCAATACCCAGTGTCCCAAGCATAGCAACCAGTACCCAGTGCCCCAGACATACCAACCAGTACCCAGTGCCCCATACATACCAACCAGTACCCAGAGCCCCAGACATACCAACCAGTACCCAGTGCCCCAGGCATACCAACCAATACCCAGTGCCCCAGACATACCAATCAGTATCCAGTGCTCCAGACATACCAACCAGTACCCAGTGCCCCAGACATACCAATCAGTACCCAGTGTCCCAAGCATACCAACCAGTGGAAATAAATGGTATAAAATACCGACTGTGTGGGCGAAACGTAGTCAATAAAGGATCACATTATACTGCAATTGTGTTTATATTGCCATACCAACCAGTACCCAGTGCCCCAGACATACCAACCAGTACCCAGTGTCCCAAGCATAGCAACCAATACCCAGTGCCCCAGGCATACCAACCAGTACCCAGTGCCCCAGACATACCAACCAGTACCCTGTGCCCCAGACATACTAACCAGCACCCAGTGCCCCAGACATATCAACCAATACCCAGTGTCCCAAGCATAGCAACCAGTTCCTAGTGCCCCAGACATACCAACCAGTACCCAGTGCACCAGACATACCAACCAGTACCCAGTGCCTCAGACATACCAACCAGTACCCAATGCCCCAGACATACCAACCAGTACCCAGTGCCCAAGACATACCAACCAGTACCCAGTGCTCCAGACATACCAACCAGTACCAAGTGTCCCAGACATACCAACCAGTACCCATTGCCCCAGACATACCAACCATACCCAGTGCCCCAGACATACCAACGAATACCCAGTGCCCCAGACATTCCAACCAGTTCCCAGTGCCCCAGACATACCAACCAGTACCCAGTGCCCCAGACATACCAACCAGTACCCAGTGCCCCAGACATACCAACCAGTACCCAGTGCTCCAGATATACCCACCAGTACCCAGTGTCCCAGACATACCAACCAGTACCCAGTGCCCCAGACATACCAACCAGTACCCAGTGCCCCACACATACCAACCAGTACCCAGTCCCCCAGACATTCCAACCAGTTCCCAGTGCCCCAGACATACCAACCAGTACCCAGTGTCTCAAGCATAGCAACCAGTACCCAGTGCCCCAGACATACCAACCAGTACCCAGTGCCCCAGACATACCAACCAGTACCCTGTGCCTCAGACATACTAACCAGCACCCAGTGCCCCAGACATATCAACCAATACCCAGTGTCCCAAGCATAGCAACCAGTACCCAGTGCCCCAGACATACCAACCAGTACCCAGTGCCCCAGGCATAACAACCAGTATTCAGTGCCCCAGTCATACCAACCAGTACCCAGTGCCCCAGACCTACCAACCAGTACCCAGTGCCCCAGTCATACCAACCAGTACCCAGTGCCCCAGACATACCAATCAGTACCCAGTGCCCCAGGCATACCAACCAGTACCCAGTACCCATGACATACCAACCAGTACCCAGTGCCCGGTGCCTGAAAGATTGAATATGTTTCAAGGCAGCCCACGAGCATTAATATTATAGTGATAACCTGACGATCATAACAGTTATGACTCTTATCAAAAATTCAGTCAACTTTGATAAGATATAAGAGGCTTAAATTCTAAATATAGATATTTGCCAATTATATAGGTATTTTTCCATTCATTAGAAAACGGGTCCACCTCGACTCAATTAAAGGGGGAGACATCTGTAGTTTATGCAAAATGACTAGTTTATAGCAAAAGATTCTGAGGTGGACTCTTGTGGAACCATCAGAACCATGCTAAACGAACCCTACTTCCTATGTTTGCTACTATAGTAATAATTTAATATAATATCTTTATTTCCTGCCAGTACATGTACAAGGTATACAGACCATAGCTGACATCAATGACATACTACTACATAGAAAACCCCTTCTTATGCTGAGCATCTCGGGCAAATTAGGCCAGTTTTGTCCCAGGATGCGACCTACACCAGTCTACTAACATCCCCAGGTACCCATTTTACTGATGGATGAACAGGGGCAACCGGTGTAAAGAAATACGTCCCTAATGCTTTTACTCTTTATGGGAATCGAACCCAGACCCTTCAAGTGTGAAGCGAGAGCTTTAGCCACCAGGCCACCAGAGCCACCCCATTCATATAAGAGTCCTGATTTAGGCTATGAAGTATAACCTTCATTATAAACGAATCTAATTTGAATAAATTGCCACTATTATTATGTAATGAATATTCATCATGTTTTATGATGGCCGATTCTACAATGCGCTGTCCAGGCCAAGTGGAACAAAGGACAATGACTTTAGCTTCTGGCCAATTTGCCATATTTTTACATACTCTAATGGGCTGAAAATCGTATTTTATTCTTGGGCAGTCCGTATCGAATATTTGTGTTGTGATATTCTAATATCTAGAAGTGTGCTAGTTTGTTCCACATAAGTTGTACCCATTGTAATCAATTCTACGCACACTCCACCAACACAATGTTGTGGAGAATCCTTTATCAAAATTCTTTTAACAGTCTTCGAATTCATTAAAACTGCCTGTATCTTAAGTCTTTTAAGAGCATTCTGCAGGACAGATAAATTCTCATAGAATGGGAGAACCGACACATTCTTGATCTGAGGTGTTGTCCTTTGTTCAGTCCTATGATTAGTTTTCCTAGCTGCCAGCAATGCTGATTCCACAAAATTCTTAGGGTATCGCAGTTTCATGGCAATGTCAAACATTTTCCTGATTTCTTAATCGAGAAATTCAGGGCTACATACTCGGTAAGATCTCAGAAATATGATGATGATGAGAAAGATACTCATTTTCACTCTGGTCTCAAGGTTGGATTAATAGTGGATATATGAATACACATTAGTGGCCTTCCTATACACTGTAAACTTGAAATTTTAATTAAAATGGTGTATGAATACATCTAGGAAAGGAAATTTAGATTCCATTTCTTTCTCTACAGTGAACTTAATAGAGGAGACCAAAGCATTAAGACTCGTTCAGAATGTATCTCGGGTCATGTCATTCATCAATGACTGTGGTTGACGCCTTCTTGCCAGAGTTAACACCACGACAGTGTTAGGTAAGACACATATGCAACAGTTAGGTATCTTTATTTCGAAACGTTTCGCCTACACAGTAGGCTTCTTCAGTCGAGTACAGAAAAGTTGATAGAAGCAGAAGATACTTGAAGACGATGTAATCAGTCCATCACCCTTAAAGTTTTGAGGTGGTCAGTCCCTCAGTCTGGAGAAGAGCATTGTTCCATAGTATGAAACAATATGGAGATGAGGTGACAGGATGGAGCCTTATATAGCGCCAGGTGAGACGTAGGTCACTAGAAGAGGTAAGAACTCAGATGTTGGGAGGTCAGGTCCCTCTCAAATCCAGCCGTTCTCACTAGTAGAGGTTGTCGAAGTTGATTGCAGGTCTGTACCAAGATACCCTTGTGTTGCAGTGTCTGACAGATTGAACATTAAAATGGTATAAAATACCGACAGGTTGTTAGGTAAGACACGTTTCGAAATAAAGATACCTAACTGTTGCATATGTGTCTTACCTAACAACCTGTCGGTATTTTATACCATTTTAATGTTCACCACGACAGTGGTTGACACCTTACACAAATAACCCGCACATAAAAGAGAGAAGCTTACGACGACGTTTCGGTCCGACTTGGACCATTGACAAAGTCACACTAACCAGAAGTGGAGCAGGACGGCTATATATAGGCAGGAAGAGGTGGTGGTGGTAGTAGTAGTGGTAGTAGTAGTAGTAGTTAACACCACGACTGTGGTTGACACCTTCTTGCAGAGTGAACACCACGACTATGGTTGACACCTTCTTGCCAGAGTTAACACCACGACTGTGGTTGACACCTTACAAGAGTGAACACCACGTCTGTGGTTGACACCTTCTTGCCAGAGTTAACACACTGCCATCTGGTTTACCAGTTTCCTCTGCAGTCCTGAATTACTCTGAATATCATCGCACAGCGACACCTCATTCAGCTTAGCGTGCCACTGTCAACATCGATGTACTACTGTCAACACCAGTGTACCACTGTCAACATCGATGTACCACTGTCAACACCAGTGTACCACTGTCAACACCAGTGTACCACTGTAAGCACCGATGTACCACTGTCAACACCAGTTTACAACTCTCAACACCAGTGTACCACAGTCAACAACAGTGTACCACGGTCAACACCAGTGTACCACTGTCAACACCAGTGTACCACTGTCAATACCAGTGTACCAATGTCAACGCCAGTTTACCCCCTGTAAATACCAGTTTACCACTGTCACCACCAGTGTACCACTGCCAACACCAGTGTACCACTGTCAACACCAGTGTACCACTGTCAACACCAGTGTACCACTGCCAACACCGATGTACCACTGTCAACACCAAGTGTACAATTCTCAACACCAGTGTACAATGTCAACACCAGTGTACATCTCTCAGCACCAGCGTACCACTGTCAACACCAGTGTACCATTGTCAACACCAGCGTACCACTGCCAAAACCAGTTTACCATTGTCAACACCAGTGTACCATTGTCAACACCAGCGTACCACTGTCAACACCAGTGTACCATTGTCAACACCAGCGTACCACTGCCAAAACCAGTTTACCATTGTCAACACCAGTGTACCATTGTCAACACCAGCGTACCACTGTCAACACCAGTGTACCATTGTCAACACCAGCGTACCACTGTCAACACCAGTGTACCATTGTCAACACCAGCGTACCACTGTCAACACCAGTGTACCGTTGTCAACACCAGCGTACCACTGTCAACACCAGTGTACCGTTGTCAACACCAGCGTACCACTGTCAACACTAGTGTACCATCCTGTCAACAACTTCCAGAGTCGCTGTTGACAGATGGTGGATATTGATTTCGCAGAGTCCAGAGTGATCTTAATAGAAGTATAGTGACCACTTGACCGTGCTGAAGGGTATTCCACTTGTACACAGGAAAACTGTAACAGAAATAACAGTACATCTCGACTGTCAACTCTAGTCGGTAGTTGTTGTACCCCTGAAGAAGGACCTGTAAGTAGTTACGCGAATATTAGGTACCCCTGAAGAAAGACCTTAAAGTAGTTACGTGAATATTAAGTACCTCTGAATAAAGACCTTTAAGTAGTTACGTGAATATTAGGTACCCCTGAAGAAAGACCTTTAAGTAGTTACGTGAATATTAGGTACCCCTGAAGAAGGACCTGTAAGTAGTTACGTGAATATTATTTTATATCCTCCATCCTATCGATTTTATTTTACTCATTATTCGAGAATACTTGGTCCAGTCGTCTTCCAATGTTCAACACTTGTGGATGGTAACGAGGAGCAAGGTCTTGGCATGTTCACGTGCCCTATGAACACAGCTGTTGAACTCATTCCCAGCATCCTGGAATGGCTGGGATAACTTCCAAAATCCTGAGTGAGGGACCTTCAAATGTTGAAAATGATGCCAAAACATATTACAGCGGCGTGAGATGAAATTCAAATGTGTTGGTGAAGATCTGACGATTTTATCTGCAGAATATAGTGAAATATTAATCCCATTATATCACTTTAAGCTGAATTCAGTTTTTCTCTTCTAATGCATCATTAGAAGTTTACCTCCTGTGATGCATGTTAAAGCTAGGATAGTACCTGTTAAGTTTACCTCCTGTGATGCATGTTAAAGCTAGGATAGTACCTGTTAAGTTTACCTCCTCTGATGCATGTTAAAGCTAGGATAGTACCTGTTAAGTGTACCTCCTCTGATGCATGTTAAAGCTAGGATAGTACCTGTTAAGTGTACCTCCTCTGATGCATGTTAAAGCTAGGATAGTACCTGTTAAGTGTACCTCC
Organism: Cherax quadricarinatus; assembly: GCF_038502225.1. Lineage (NCBI taxonomy): Eukaryota > Metazoa > Arthropoda > Malacostraca > Decapoda > Parastacidae > Cherax > Cherax quadricarinatus. The sequence continues at coordinate 33,884,481 of NC_091313.1, forward strand.
TGTGATGCATGTTAAAGCTAGGATAGTACCTGTTAAGTTTACCTCCTGTGATGCATGTTAAAGCTAGGATAGTACCTGTTAAGTGTACCTCCTGTGATGCATGTTAAAGCTAGGATAGTACCTGTTAAGTTTACCTCCTGTGATGCATGTTAAAGCTAGGATAGTACCTGTTAAGTTTACCTCCTCTGATGCAACATAGAGCCAGGATAGTACCTGTTAAGTTTACCTCCTCTGATGCATCATAGAGCCAGGATAGTACCTGTTAAGTTTACCTCCTCTGATGCATCATAGAGCCAGGATAGTACCTGTTAAGTTTACCTCCTCTGATGCAACATAGAGCCAGGATAGTACCTGTTAAGTTTACCTCCTCTGATGCATCATAGAGTCAGGATAGTACCTGTTAAGTTTACCTCCTCTGATGCATCATAGAGCCAGGATAGTACTTGTTAAGTTTACCTCCTCTGATGCAACATAGAGCCAGGATAGTACCTGTTAAGTTTACCTCCTCTGATGCATCTTAGAGCCAGGATAGTACCTGTTAAGTTTACCTCCTCTGAAGCATCATAGAGCCAGGATAGTACCTGTTAAGTTTACCTCATCTGAAGCATCATAGAGCCAGGATAGTACCTGTTAAGTTTACCTCCTCTGAAGCATCATAGAGCCAGGATAGTACCTGTTAAGTTTACCTCCTCTGATGTATCATAGAGCCAGGATAGTACCTGTTAAGTTTACCTCCTCTGATGCATCATAGAGCCAGGATAGTACCTGTTAAGTTTACCTCCTCTGATGTATCATAGAGCCAGGATAGTACCTGTTAAGTTTACCTCCTCTGATGCATCATAGAGTAGTACCTGTTAAGTTTACCTCCTCTGATGCATCATAGAGCCAGGATAGTACCTGTTAAGTTTACCTCCTCTGATGCATCATAGAGCCAGGATAGTACCTGTTAAGTTTACCTCCTCTGATGCATCATAGAGCCAGGATAGTACCTGTTAAGTTTACCTCCTCTGATGCATCATAGAGCCAGGATAGTACCTGTTAAGTTTACCTCCTCTGATGCAACATAGAGCCAGGATAGTACCTGTTAAGTTTACCTCCTCTGATGCATCTTAGAGCCAGGATAGTACCTGTTAAGTTTACCTCCTCTGAAGCATCATAGAGCCAGGATAGTACCTGTTAAGTTTACCTCCTCTGATGCATCATAGAGCCAGGATAGTACCTGTTAAGTTTACCTCCTCTGAAGCATCATAGAGCCAGGATAGTACCTGTTAAGTTTACCTCCTCTGATGTATCATAGAGCCAGGATAGTTTAATTTGCGTTCAGGCAAAATTGATATATTAAAACAGAAAAATAAAACGGAATTGTTGTAATCCGCTCCAAAACTGGAGAATGAGTCATATGATCGGCTTCAAATTTTCACCACTGTTGTGCTTTTTTGAACTTAATCATATCACTGCAAATGGCAGCAGTAAGTCCCAGACTGCCAACTTTTCTGAATAAATAGTGATATTATTATTTTCTCGTAAATAACTAATGTTTCTTCTTCATCTGAATGGCGTCAAAATATTATTGGTAATGTATATAACAAAAGATGACACCCCGTAAGTTTAATCAGAATTGGTGCAAATTTGGCAGTGTTATTGAAAAATTAAAAAAACTTGGAATCATTGGAATCTGATCAGTTGCTGAGAAATGCCTGTTTTGATCGGCTTAAAAATTTTACCATTGGTAGGCTTTATTAAAGCACTTTAAGCTGCGTTAATTTCAATTTAATATTTTTATTAAGAAGCTAAACTATTTCTCATGTTTAACTAGAGAATGCCTCTTCTGATCAGCTTCAAACCCGGTAAAGTGACGTATCTTAATACGTAATATTTTTGTATTAAAATGGAGCTGTGTGACTGCCAATTTGCCATTTGTTTTACTTATGTTTTTTAACTTAAAATATATTTTTTTACAGGATTGTAGATTATTTTAGAACTAATACAACTGCAAATATAAAATTAATAAACATTGAAAACTTCGTTCTTATACCGATTTTGAATTTCTTGAAGTGAGTGAAGCCTGAAATACCGGAGTGCGTGATGCCAGAGTCATCCATCTGTCAGCTACAGGTTGCTCTTACCATTGAAGGTTCTCGTCAACAGCTCAGAACGCTTCATTTAATCAGCTTCACATTTTAAACCCTGGTCAGCTGTCACTATGTGAAGATTTACAGAACAACTGACATGTGCAGTTCCTCTCTGCATACTGACCATTTCCAAAATTGATTTCAATGAGATCTTTGTACAGAGGTTCAACTTAAGGACGTTAACTGTTGAAAGTATTACCTACACAATAACTAATATTATAGGTTGTAGATTCACATATATACACATACATATATACACATACATATGATGGTGGTAGTAGTGGTGATGGTTTTGAGGATGGTGATGATAGTGGAGGTGTTGGTGTGGTGGTGGTGGTAATGGTGGTGGTGGTGGTGGTGGTGGTGGTGGAAGTTGTGGTGGTAGTAGTAGTGGTGGTGTTGGTACGTGAAGTACATACACATACATACATTCATACGTACAACAATATATATACACACACATAAACATACACACACCTGAATATGCAACAAGTGTACATTCATGTAATCATATGCACATACCTTCCTTACCTACACTCTTATGTACTATATCAAGACATTATTATATTCTTAATAAATAATTATAACAAAACGTAATAAGTATCATAACAATAGTAACACTAACATAAATATGCATAATAAAATAAGGGATAACACTTCCCGTGAAATACTTGATCAATCAATAAAGTTAATTAGTAATAAATACACATATGAAAAATATGACTAAAACAAATCACTGGAATCTGAGTCCCATGTGAGATAACAATTTAGGGAGATGACAAAGGTTTCTCCCATTAATCATAATTCAAAATGACCATTATAATGAATGGGTGTATCTATGTTATTCCCAATCATATCCTATCTCCAAGGCCTGCCAAAAAAAATCCATAGAAGAGGAGCCTAGTGGAGGCTATCTGGCATGGAGTAAAGGAGACCTGAGAAGCCTAGTGGAGGCTATCTGGCATGGAGTCCAGGATACCTGAGGAGCCTAGTGGAGGCTATCTGGCATAGAGTCCAGGAGACCTGAGGAGCCTAGTGGAGGCTATCTGGCATGGAGTCCAGGAGACCTGAGGAGCCTAGTGGAGGCTATCTGGCATGGAGTAAAGGAGACCTGAGGAGCCTAGTGAAGGCTATCTGGCATGGAGTCCAGGAGACCTGAGGAGCCTAGTGGAGACTATCTGGCATGGAGTCCAGGAGACCTGAGGAGCCTAGTGGAGGCTATCTGGCATGGAGTCCAGGAGACCTGAGGAGCCTAGTGGAGGCTATCTGGCATGGAGTAAAGGAGACCTGAGGAGCCTAGTGGAGGCTATCTGGCATGGAGTCCAGGAGACCTGAGGAGCCTAGTGGAGGCTATCTGGCATGGAGTCCAGGAGACCTGAGGAGCCTAGTGAAGGCTATCTGGCATGGAGTCCAGGAGACCTGAGGAGCCTAGTGGAGGCTATCTGGCATGGAGTCCAGGAGACCTGAGGAGCCTAGTGGAGGCTACTTGGTATGGAGCCCAGGGGACCTGAGGAGCCTAGTGGAGGCTATCTGGCATGGAGTTCAGGAGACCTGAAGAGCCTAGTGGAGGCTATCTGGCTACGAGTTCAGGAGACCTGAGGAGCCTAGTGGAGGGTATCTGGCTACGAGTCCAGGAGACCTGAGGAGCCTAGTGGAGGCTATCTGGCATGGAGTCCAGGAGACCTGAGGAGCCTAGTGGAGGCTATCTGGCATGGAGTCCAGGAGACCTGAAGGGCCTAGTGGAGGCTATCTGGCTACGAGTCCAGGAGACCTGAGGAGCCTAGTGGAGGCTATCTGGCATGGAGTCCAGGAGACCTGAGGAGCCTAGTGGAGGCTATCTGGCATGGAGTCCAGGATACCTGAAGAACCTAGTGGAGGCTATCTGGCATGGAGTCCAGGATACCTGAAGAACCTAGTGGAGGCTATCTGGCATGGAGTCCAGGAGACCTGAGGAGCCTAGTGGAGGCTATCTGGCTACGAGTCCAGGAGACCTGAGGAGCCTAGAGGAGGCCATCTGTCATGGAGTCCAGGATACCTGAAGAACCTAGTGGAGGCTATCTGGCATGGAGTCCAGGATACCTGAAGAACCTAGTGGAGGCTATCTGGCATGGAGTCCAGGATACCTGAAGAACCTAGTGGAGGCTATCTGGCATGGAGTCCAGGATACCTGAAGAACCTAGTGGAGGCTATCTGGCATGGAGTCCAGGAGTCCTGAGGAACCTAGAGGAGGCTATCTGTCATGGAGTCCAGGATACCTGAAGAACCTAGTGGAGGCTATCTGGCATGGAGTCCAGGAGACCTGAGGAGCCTAGTGGAGGCTATCTGGCATGGAGTCCAGGAGTCCTGAGGAACCTAGTGGAGGCTATCTGGCATGGAGTCCAGGATACCTGAAGAACCTAGTGGAGGTTATCTGGCATGGAGTCCAGGATACCTGAAGAACCTAGTGAAGGCTATCTGGCATGGAGTCCAGGATACCTGAAGAACCTAGTGGAGGCTATCTGGCATGGAGTCCAGGATACCTGAAGAACCTAGTGGAGGCTATCTGGCATGGAGTATAGGAGACCTGAAGAACCTAGTGGAGGCTATCTGGCATGGAGTCCAGGATACCTGAAGAACCTAGTGGAGGCTATCTGGCATGGAGTATAGGAGACCTGAAGAACCTAGTGGAGGCTATCTGGCATGGAGTCCAGGATACCTGAAGAACCTAGTGGAGGTTATCTGGCATGGAGTCCAGGATACCTGAAGAACCTAGTGAAGGCTATCTGGCATGGAGTCCAGGATACCTGAAGAACCTAGTGGAGGCTATCTGGCATGGAGTCCAGGATACCTGAAGAACCTAGTGGAGGCTATCTGGCATGGAGTATAGGAGACCTGAAGAACCTAGTGGAGGCTATCTGGCATGGAGTCCAGGATACCTGAAGAACCTAGTGGAGGTTATCTGGCATGGAGTATAGGAGACCTGAAGAACCTAGTGGAGGCTATCTGGCATGGAGTCCAGGATACCTGAAGAACCTAGTGGAGGCTATCTGGCATGGAGTATAGGAGACCTGAAGAACCTAGTGGAGGCTATCTGGCATGGAGTCCAGGATACCTGAAGAACCTAGTGGAGGCTATCTGGCATGGAGTATAGGAGACCTGAAGAACCTAGTGGAGGTTATCTGGCATGGAGTTCAGGATACCTGAGTTAAGGATACATGTGTAGAGGAAACACACTGCTCTTACTGAGACGTAGGTTGTAGATTAATAAAAAAAGTTGCTATTGTTTACATCTTGAATAAAAGTTAGAAGACAGTTGTCTATATCAAAGAATAAGAACAAAATATATATAAGAAATTACATCAGTACGTAAGCCATCAAAATAACGATGTTAACATTGGCCTTATTAATGTAATGATGTACCTATAAAGAGATATATTTAATATATTCTCGCAGGAAGCGTTCAAGAAAACTGAAAAATGTAATAAGTGAGATTGTTCTGCTTGAGTTGGAAGGGAAATCATGTGTGAGACCTTCAACAGCCAGACTTCAAGATATATTTTGAAAAATCATTTGTTTTGGCTCTCACGGTTGCTCGTCCTCACTCGCTGCCGGAATGAACTTTTTATTTTAAATGTTTCTAAACACGGGATTCAGCAGTTAGTAGTGGAAATGTTTTTTCAGTAAATTATTGGTGATTTACGCTTGTGTGTGTTTACTAGAGTCCAAAATAAAGTTGTGATTTCATCGGTCTGGACATTATAATAAGCATAACAGGAAAAATTTTTTATTGACTTATTCATTTTTAATGATTATATCGTTATAATAATAATAATAATTATTATTATTATTATTATTATTATTATTATTATTATTATTATTATTATTATTATTATTATTATTATTATTATTATTATTATTATTATTATTATTATTATTATTATTATTATTATTATCATTATTATTATTATTATTATTATTATTATTATTATTATTATTATTATTATTATTATTATTATTATTATAACTGCAACTATTATTGCTATTATTGTTATTATTGTCATTGTTATTATTATTTGAATTGTTATTTTCTATTTTCTTTTACTGAGAAGGTTTCTGGCTGCGCCACTACCTGTCTCCTCAAAGGAGTCAAATCTATATCCAAATAATGCAAGAAAACGTTTTTTCAGCCTCGTTGGTTGATTCTTGTAACAGCAAGCCTGGGTTGATAAATTAGACATGTGCAACTCTTGGGTATCTTTATTGAGGAAACGTTTCGCCACACAGTGGCTTCATCAGTCCAAACCAAGGAGAATCGTGAAGAACAGGAGGAGAATAAGGTAATTAGTCCCTCAACCTTGAGTCGATGTGATCAGTCCATCAATCTTGAATAGAATACAGCATATGAGCGGAGAAGCAGCTTATATACCGTAGGCAGGAGAGGTGCAACAGTCGTAGGTGGTGTCACACTTGACCAATGTGGAAGTAGGTCGTGCCCAAGGTCGTGCCCAAGGTCGTGCCCAAGGTCGTGCCCAAGGTCGTGCCCAAGGTCGTGCCCAAGGTCGTGCCCAAGGGTTAGGCAAGCGAAGTATTAAGATCCCAAGAAGTTGCAGTGTCTGACAAGATTGTAGATGAATGGTTCAGAGAACCGACAAGTTGATGGACTGACCACATCGACTCTAGGTTGAGGGACTGATTACCTCATTCTCCTCCTGTTCTTTACGATTCTCCTTGGTTTGGACTGATGAAGCCACTGTGTGGCGAAACGTTTCCTCAATAAAGATACCCAAGAGTTGCACATGTGTCTAATTCATCAACATGTCGGTTCTCTGAATCATTCATGTACAAGCCTGGGTTACCTACATCTGTCTACCTCAGTAGTACCACAAGCCTGGGTTACCTACATCTGTCTACATCAGTAGTACCACAAGCCTGGGTTACCTACATCTGTCTACCTCAGTAGTACCACAAGCCTGGGTTACCTACATCTGTCTACCTCAGTAGTACCACAAGCCTGGGTTACCTACATCTGTCTACCTCAGTAGTACCACAAGCCTGGATTACCTACATCTGTCTGCCTCAGTAGTACCACAAGCCTTGGTTACCTACATCTGTCTACCTCAGTAGTACCACAAGCCTTGGTTACCTACATCTGTCTACCTCAGTAGTACCACAAGCCTGGGTTACCTATATCTGTCTACCTCAGTAGTACCACAAGCCTTGGTTACCTACATCTGTCTACCTCAGTAGTTCCACAAGCCTTGGTTACCTACATCTGTCTACCTCAGTAGTACCACAAGCCTGGGTTACCTACATCTGTCTACCTCAGTAGTACCACAAGCCTGGGTTACCTACATCTGTCTACCTCAGTAGTACCACAAGTCTGGGTTACCTACATTTGTCTACCTCAGTAGTACCACAAGCCTGGGTTACCTACATCTGTCTACCTCAGTAGTACCACAAGCCTGGGTTACCTACATCTGTCTACCTCAGTAGTACCACAAGCCTTGGTTACCTACATCTGTCTACCTCAGTAGTACCACAAGCCTGGGTTAGCTACATCTGTCTACCTCAGTAGTACCACAAGCCTGGGTTACCTACATCTGTCTACCTCAGTAGTACCACAAGCCTGGGTTACCTACATCTGTCTACCTCAGTAGTACCACAAGCCTGGGTTACCTACATCTGTCTACCTCAGTAGTACCACAAGCCTGGGTTACCTACATCTGTCTACCTCAGTAGTACCACAAGCCTGGGTTACCTACATCTGTCTACCTCAGTAGTACCACAAGCCTGGGTTACCTACATCTGTCTACCTCAGTAGTACCACAAGCCTGGGTTACCTACATCTGTCTACCTCAGTAGTACCACAAGCCTGGGTTACCTACATCTGTCTACCTCAGTAGTACCACAAGCCTGGGTTACCTACATCTACCTCAGTAGTACCACAAGCCTGGGTTACCTACATCTACCTCAGTAGTACCACAAGCCTGGGTTACCTACATCTGTCTACCTCAGTAGTACCACACCTTATATTAACCTTTGCAATTTATTCAAACTAAGCAGGTATTCATTATCACTTTCCATATTTTGGAAAAAGCAAAGTCTCTACATGTCAATCTTCCTGCATTAATATGGACAATTATACTTTTAAATTCTGGTTTAAAAAATGCATCTATGAATCACTTTGAATTAATAACTACAGGTTTACTGTAGCTTGAATTTGTCAATAAACCCAAAAATAAGTGGTTATTAATAAATTAATAAAATGGCCTTGAAGAAGGTACACTTAATTTATGAAGGTGAAAAGGTCGCCAGCAGACATCATGGTTGACAAGGAAAATACATCAAGTTTCATGTCTAAAATCAGTATGTATGTTCAAGTCAAGCAACTTTCCATACTAATCACTATAACTTTATGGTGTTCCTACAGATGTGCCGATGTGCGCGCAGGAGCGCAGGATGGTGACAGCAGTGGAGGGGGAGGTGGTGACGCTACAGTGTACAGTGGATGCTTACCCAGCTAACCTGACCTTCAACTGGCTCTTCAACAACACTGTGGACTCCACCAGCTTCAGGCCCGGTGAGGTGAGACTCTGGTCACACTGACTCTGCTATCACAGTAAGGAACCGTCAAGGACACCACACTCTTGATTCTACTGAGATGAATCTTGAGCCAAGGAGTGAGGCTATACTAGTGTCATGGGTCTTGATCCTAAGAGACCCTTGATACTAGTGAGACAGCTATTGTTACAAGCAGAGAGAGCCTTGATATTAGTGAGATGACTCTTGATACAAGCAGAGAGAGTATTGATACTAGTGAGACGGCTCTTGATACAAGCAGAGAGAGCCTTGATACTAATGAGACGGCTCCTGATACAAGCAGAGAGAGCCTTGATATTAGTGAGACGGCTCTTGATACAAGCAGAGAGAGTATTGATACTAGTGAGAGGGCTCTTGATACAAGCAGAGAGAGCCTTGATACTAATGAGACGGCTCCTGATACAAGCAGAGAGAGCCTTGATACTAGTGAGAGGGCTCTTGATACAAGCAGAGAGAGCCTTGATACTGGTGAGAGGGCTCTTGATAAAAGGGGTTAAAGTTAGCTGTCACAGTCAAGCACTGACTTCTCCCAGGCTGAGTGATTTCTTTGTGTGACTAGTGCCACTCTACCCCCATAGTGCCACTCTATCCCCAGAGTGCCACTCTACCCTTCAGAGTGCCACTCTACCCTCCAGAGTGCCACTCTACCCTCCAGAGTGCCACTCTACCCACAGAGTGCCATTCTATCCTCCAGAGTACCTCTCTACCCTCCAGAGTGCCACTCTATCCTCTAGAGTACCACTCTACCCTCCAGAGTGCCACTCTACCTTCCAGAATGCCACTCTACCCTCCAGAGTGCCACTCTACCCTTCAGAGTGCCACTCTACCAACGCTACTAACGCTAGACGCCGATGCGGGGCGCCAAGGCATTAGACCAGTGTGGTACGGTGGTAGAGCACTGCCTACCTTGTTGCAAGGTGCGTAGGTTCGAATCCCCTTCGACCAAAGATATATATGTATATATATAAATATATATATATATATATATATATATATATATATATATATATATATATATATAAATATATATATATATATATATATATATATATATATATATATATATATATATATATATATATATATGTATATATATATAATTTTTTCCTTTAATTAATGAAGTTCTGTAAAATCATTGCTGGTAAGTATATATAAAACAATAAATCCTTAACCGACTAAACAGCTTACGAAGTGGAAGTGAAGATGAAAACCGACCACAAGCAGGTCACAAAAGTCACAAAGGTCACAAAGGTCACAAAGGTCACAAAGGTCACAAAGGTCACAAAGATATTCCTTGACATGACCAGGAGAATCACACTGAGAGTCGGACACTTGCGTCATTAGAGGCGCTCACATACACGCTTCAGTGAGAGTAAATAAAGAACAAGAGCACTCACACGAACCCTTAAGGGGCACGTAAGTTCCTCCGTCTTAAGGGGCACGTAAGTTCCTCCGTCTTAAGGGGCACGTAAGTTCCTCCGTCTTAAGGGGCACGTAAGTTCCTCCGTCTTAAGGGGCACGTAAGTTCCTCCGTCTTAAGGGGCACGTAAGTTCCTCCGTCTTAAAAGGGGCACGTAAGTTCCTCCGTCTGAAGGGGCACGTAAGTTCCTCCGTCTGAAGGGGCACGTAAGTTCCTCCGTCTTAAGGGGCACGTAAGTTCCTCCGTCTTAAGGGGCACGTAAGTTCCTCCGTCTTAAGGGGCACGTAAGTTCCTCCGTCTGAAGGGGCACGTAAGTTCCTCCGTCTTAAGGGGCACGTAAGTTCCTCCGTCTTAAGGGGCACGTAAGTTCCTCCGTCTTAAGGGGCACGTAAGTTCCTCCGTCTTAAGGGGCACGTAAGTTCCTCCGTCTTAAGGGGCACGTAAGTTCCTCCGTCTTAAGGGGCACGTAAGTTCCTCCGTCTGAAGGGGCACGTAAGTTCCTCCGTCTTAAGGGGCACGTAAGTTCCTCCGTCTTAAGGGGCACGTAAGTTCCTCCGTCTTAAGGGGCATGTAAGTTCCTCCGTCTGAAGGGGCACGTAAGTTCCTCCGTCTTAAGGGGCACGTAAGTTCCTCCGTCTGAAGGGGCACGTAAGTTCCTCAGTCTTAAGGGGCACGTAAGTTCCTCCGTCTTCTAATTACATGTTCATTTCTCCACTATAATCTACTTATTCGACACAACTGGTAACTACTTACGTAAGTTATACTACGATGCAGATAAAGCAAATGTGATAATAATTATGGACAAGGTAGATTATAGTGGACAAATAATAACTGCTTAGGTAAGTTTTCCTGCAGAGGTTGCAGAAGGGATTGTAGCAGCATCTACTTACACTCGTGCTGTAGTAAGAATGACACTTTTCACACCATACCCCGGCCGGGATTGAACCCGCGGTCAGAGAGTCTCAAAACACTTGTCACTTACGAAGTTATAAACGTGTAAAGATGAACAATTAATTTGTAATTCGGAGTGAAAATTTTAGTATCATGGGAATAGAGGTCGGTTTGTTGGTTTATTGGGGTTGACTGTTTAATGGCTATTAAGACTCAAGTCACTTTTATACTCCTAATAAAAAATGCTGAATCCCATAAAACGGGTATTAAATATGTTCTTAAAAACATGTATACGTAGATTAAAACACACATTGGTGTACTTACCTGGAAAGAAAGTGAAACACTTCACTGGACCAGTTGAGCGAAATAATGAGATGTGCAGCTGCGTTTTTCAAAGTGCTTCGTTTAAATAAAACTTGAACTAATGCACCTCTTTTGTAGTACACTGTGACTGGCTCCATGTCCAGGCTTCGTTACGTAGCCTACTCTGCCAGGGACTACGGCACAGTCTTCTGCTGGGCCTCTAACATCGTGGGTCACCAGAAAGATCCTTGCGCCTTCACACTTCAGCCCGCAGGTACAGTAGATAATATCTCCCGTTGTTATGTTGTAATTATTTGTTTTTGTTTAAACACTGAAAAGGTCATTATATTACAAAGGCAAATGATAGCAGACACTGTTTCCTGACAACAAGTATCTCTACCTGCTGGTGGTTCATCCCCCAAGCATTTGTTCTGCTTGTGAGGTCAACATACAAGTTGACCCCACATGCTGCTGCTCCTTCCTCACAATCTAGTGTCACTGGAAGGTACGATAATACAGCATGTATATATATATATATATATATATATATATATATATATATATATATATATATATATATATATATATATATATGTCGTGCCGAATAGGCAGAACTTGCCAGGCTTAAATAGCAACGCTCATCTTGCCATATAGGACAAGTGAAAATTTGTGTATGCAATAATTTCACCAAAATCATTCTGAACCTAACGTAAAAAATATATTTCACTGTGTTTGTTTAGTATTAAATTATTGTAAACAAATCTAAAATATATTTAGTTGGGTTAGGCTAAAATAAATTGCGCTTTGTTATAATAAGGTTAGGTAAGTTTTCTAAGTTCCTTTTGGAGCAAAATTATAAATTTTTACATCAACATTAATGAAAAAAATATATCTTTAAACGTATAAGAGAAAATTTTAGAAAAGACTTAATTTTAAATAAGTTCTTGCTAATTGACCAGTTTTACATATTCGGCACACACACACACACACACACACACACACACACACACACACACACACACACACACACACACACACACACACACACACATATATATATATATATATATATATATATATATATATATATATATATATATATATATATATATATATATATATAAATGAAACCTCTGAACAAGTGGTTTTGAATCATTTACCCAACTACGGCAGGCCAGGATTCGACCCCACGACACATTGTCCCGCCTCATGAGCCCACACAATGTACATCACCCTACCATCTGAGCCATCGATGGTGTTTGCATCCATTACTTTTCTATGTTTGAATGTCACTCTAAACTAATATATGGGTAGTATGTGCTAACATTTACATAGGTAACATGTATAATTAGGAATAACTGCAACAATTCCTAATAGCTAATGCTTATAGCTTTCTCAAGCTAGCAGAAAACAGTTGCATTACTTGCTAGTTTCACGTACTTCTATTTAATCTTCTCCTCTAGCCAAACGTCCTTAAAATAGAGTATTACTCTATCCGTAAAATTAAGATTTTTTCTATTTGCTAGTAGAAATCAGAGTACATGTTATTCCTACCATGTTAAACATTACAGAAATTTAGCAATATATTAACATGCTTTATTTATGTGCTTAGTTGTATAATAAATGTTGGCTGTCGACTGTCATCATTATATACATGATGGTCGATAAGCTTACACACGGTGTTCCTTGCTCACTCTGTCTCAGGTGCTCCTGACAGCGTCAGAGATTGTGTACTGACCAATCAGTCAGTGGGATCACTACACATCACCTGTCAGCCAGGAGCTGACGGTGGACTCACACAAACCTTCAGGTGAGTCAGCACCACACCCTTACATCGTCACTGTCAGCCAGGAGCTGACGGTGGACTGACACAGACCTTCAGGTGAGTCAGCACCACACCCTTACAGCGTCACTGTCAGCCAGGAGCTGACGGTGGACTGACACAGACCTTCAGGTGAGTCAGCAACACACTGTCACAGCGACACTGTCAGCCAGCAGCTGACAGTGACGCTGCTGCTGATAATAACCTTGAAACCTTCTTGAATAATGATTAAGTTTTTCCAAAAATATTCCAAATTATATTTTGATCGACTACGAAGTTTTTTTTTTCTTTTATTTTTTTTTGGGGGGGGGGAATAGATTAAAATTTTCTCTCAAGTATATTTGATTAAGGCAGCTAATTGGTGAGGAAATTTTCAATATTGTCACGAGTTGTTGTTCATTTATAAGGAAATTTGTATGTAAGTGATATATGTATGTAAGTGATATATGTATATAAGTGATATATGTATGTAAGTGATATATGTATGTAAGTGATATATGTATGTAAGTGATATATGTATGTAAGTGATATATGTATATAAGTGATATATGTATGTAAGTGATATATGTATGTAAGTGATATATGTATGTAAGTGATATATGTATGTAAGTGATATATGTATATAAGTGATATATGTATGTAAGTGATATATGTATGTAAGTGATATATGTATGTAAGTGATATATGTATGTAAGTGATATATGTATGTAAGTGATATATGTATGTAAGTGATATATGTATGTAAGTGTTATATGTATGTAAGTGTTATATGTATGTAAGTGTTATATGTATGTAAGTGTTATATGTATGTAAGTGATATATGTATATAAGTGATATATGTATGTAAGTGTTATATGTATATAAGTGATATATTCTCCTGTTCATTAATAAAAAATCAACGTTTCTTGGCTGGGTTGTCTTCTCTGTTGGTTCTGAAATAACTTTATTCAACTTTTGGCATCATGCATCTGGTAGTCAGGCACCTAGCTGTCCTGCCTGTGGCACCTGGTTGTCCTGCCTGTGGCACCTGGCTCTCCCGCCAGTAGCACCCGGTTGTTATGCCTGTGGCACCTGGCTATCCTGCCTGTGGCACCTGGCTGTCCTGCCTGTGGCACCTGGCTGTCCTGCCTATGGCATCTGAGTGTCCTGCTGTGGCATTGGCTGTCTTGCCTACGGCACCTGGCTGTCCTGCCTGTGGCACCTGGTTGTCCTGCCTGTGGCACCTAGCTGTCCTGCCTGTGGCACCTAGCTGTTCTGCCTGTGGCACCTAGTTGTCCTGCCTGTGGCACCTAGCTGTCCTGCCTGTTGCATCTCCTTGTCCTGCCTGTGGCACCTGGCTGTCCTGCCTGTGGCACCTGGTTGTCCTGCCTGTGGCACTGGCTGTCCTGCCTCTGTCAAATCGCTGTCCTGCCTGTGGCACCTGGTCGTCCTGCCTGTGGCACCTGGTTGTCCTGCCTGTGGCACTGGCTGTCCTGCCTGTGGCACCTGGTTGTCCTGCCTGTGGCACCTGGTTGTCCTGCCTGTGGCACCTAGCTGTCCTGCCTGTGGCACCTAGTTGTCCTGCCTGTGGCACCTAGCTGTCCTGCCTGAGGCACCTAGTTGTCCTGCCTGTGGCACCTAGCTGTCCTGCCTGTGGCATCTGGTTGTCCTGCCTGTGGCACCTAGCTGTCCTGCCTGTGGCATCTGGTTGTCCTGCCTGTGGCACCTGGCTGTCCTGCCTGTGGCACCTGGCTGTCCTGCCTGTGGCACTGGCTGTCCTGCCTTTGGCACCTGGTTGTCCTGCCTCTGTCAAATCGCTGTCCTGCCTATGGCCCCTGGCTGTCCTGCCTGTGGCACCTTGTTGTCCTGTCTGTGGCACCTAGCTGTCCTGTCTGTGGCACCTAGCTGTTCTGCCTGTGGCACCTAGCTGTCCTGCCTGTGGCACCTAGCTGTTCTGCCTGTGGTACCTGGCTGTCCTGCCTGTGGCACCTGGTTGTCCTGCCTGTGGCACCTGCCTGTCATGCGTGTGACACCTGGTTGTCCTGCCTGTGGAACCTGGCTGTCCTGCCTGTGGCACCTGGCTGTCCTGCCTGTGGCACCTGCTTGTCCTGCCTGTGGCATCTGGTTGTCCTGCCTGTGGCACCTAGTTGTCCTGCCTGTGGCACCTGGCTGTCCTGCCTGTGGCACCTGGCTGCCCTGCCTGTGGCACCTGGCTGTCCTGCCTGTGGCACCTGGGTGTCCTGCCTGTGGAACCTGGCTGTCCTGCCTGTGGCACCTGGCTGTCCTGCCTGTGGCACCTGGTTGTCCTGCCTGTGGCATCTGGTTGTCCTGCCTGTGGCACCTGGTTGTCCTGCCTGTTGCACCTGGCTGTCCTGCCTGTGGAACCTGACTGTTCTGCCTGTGGCAACTGGCTGTCCTGCCTGTGGCACATGCTTGTCCTGCCTGTGGCATCTGGTTGTCCTGCTTGTGGCACCTAGTTGTCCTGCCTGTGGCACCTGGTTGTCCTGCCTGTGGCACCTGGCTGTCCTGCCTGTGGAACCTGGCTGTCCTGCCTGTGGTACCTGGCTGTCCTGCCTGTTGCACCTGCTTGTCCTGCCTGTGGCATCTGGTTGTCCTGCCTGTGGCACCTGGCTGTCCTGCCTGTGGTACCTGGCTGTCCTGCCTGTTGCACCTGCTTGTCCTGCCTGTGGCATCTGGTTGTCCTGCCTGTGGCACCTGGCTGCCCTGCCTGTGGCACCTGGCTGTCCTGCCTGTGGCACCTGGGTGTCCTGCCTGTGGCACCTGGCTGTCCTGCCTATGGCACCTGGCTGTCCTGCCTGTGGCACCTGGCTGTCCTGCCTGTGGCACCTGGGTGTCCTGCCTGTGGCACCTGGTTGTCCTGCCTGTGGCACCTGGTTGTCCTGCCTGTGGCACCTGTGTGTCCTGCCTGTGGCACCTGGTTGTCCTGCCTGTGGCACCTGGCTGTCCTGCCTGTGGCACCTGGTTGTCCTGCCTGTGGCACCTGGGTGTCCTGCCTGTGGCACCTGGCTGTCCTGCCTGTGGCACCTGGTTGTCCTGCCTGTGGCACTTGGCTGCCCTGCCAGTGGCACCTGGCTGTCCTGCCTGTGGCACCTGGTTGTCCTGCCTGTGGCACCTGGCTGTCCTGCCTGTGGCACCTGGTTGTCCTACCTGTGGCACCTGGCTGTCCTGCCTGTGGCACCTGGTTGTCCTACCTGTGGCACCTGGCTGTCCTGCCTGTGGCACCTGGCCTCCTTGACCTCCTCATGGACGCACCGACCAGGGATCCTCTCCACTGCTGCAACTTCTTCAGAAAGTTTTAGCGGCAACTTTTTCCTGAGAGTGTTTCGTATATATGTCGTGCCAAATAGGTAAAACGCTCTTCTTGCCGAATACGGCAAGCGAGAATTTGTGTATTCAATAATTTCACAAAAATCATTCTAAAACTAACGATAAAATATATTTTCAATTGTGTTTGATTATTATTAAATTATTGTAAACTTATCTAAAACATATTTAGTTGGATTAGGCTAAATTAAATTGCGCTTGTTATGATAAGGTTAGGTAAGTTTTCTAAGGTTCTTTTGGTACAAAATTATTAATTTTCACATCATCATAAATGAGAAAATATATCTTTAAATGTACAAGAGAAATTTTTTGAATGGACTTAATTTTAAATGAGTTCTTGTTAATTGACCAGTTTTACCTATTCGACACGACATATACTTAGTGCACATAGCAGGTTGGTAGACAACAACCACCCAGGTAGGTACTACCGTGTTGTGGTAGTAGGATAGTAGACAACAACCACACAGGAAGGTACTACCGTCTTGTGGTAGTTGGATAGTAGACAGCAACCACCCAGGAAGGTACTACCGTCCTGTGGTAGTAGGATAGTAGACAGCAACCACCCAGGAAGGTACTATCGTCCTGTGGTAGTAGGATAGTAGACAGCAACCACCCAGGAAGGTACTACCGTCCTGTGGTAGTAGGATAGTAGACAGCAACCACCCAGGAAGGTACTACCGTCCTGTGGTAGTAGGATAGTAGACAGCAACCACCCAGGAAGGTACTACCGTCCTGTGGTAGTAGGTTGGTAGACAGCAACCACCCAGGGAGGTACTACCGTCCTGTGGTAGTACGATGGCAGACAACAACCACTCAGGGAGGTGCTACTATCCTGTGGTAGTAGGCTGGTAGACAACAACCACCCAGGGAGGTACTACCATCCTGTGGTAGTAGGATGGCAGACAATAACCACTCAGGGAGATGCTACCATCCTAGGGTAGTAGGATGGGAGGCAACAACCACTCAGGGAGGTACTACCATCCTGGGGTAGTAGGATGGTAGACAACAACCACTCAGGGAGTTACTACCATCCTGTGGTAGTAGGATGGCAGACAACAACCACTCAGGGAGGTGCTACCATCCTGGGGTAGTAGGATGGCAGACAACAACCACTCATGGAGTTACTACCATCCTGTGGTAGTAGGATGGCAGACACCAACCACTCAGGGAGGTGCTACCGTCCTGTGGTAGTAGGATGGCAGACAACAACCACTCAGGGAGGTGCTACCATCCTGGGGTAGTAGGATGGTAGACAACAACCACCCAGGGAGGTGCTACCATCCTGTGGTAGTAGGATGGCAGACAACAACCACTCAGGGAGGTGCTACCATCCTGTGGTAGTAGGATGGCAGACAACAACCACTCAGGGAGTTACTACCATCCTGTGGTAGTAGGATGGCAGACAACAACCACTCAGGGAGATGCTACCATCCTGGGGTAGTAGGATGGTAGACAACAACCACTCAGGGAGGTGCTACCATCCTGGGGTAGTAGGATGGTAGACAACAACCACTCAGGGAGGTGCTACCATCCTGGGGTAGTAGGATGGTAGACAACAACCACCCAGGGAGGTGCTACCATCCTGTGGTAGTAGGATGGTAGACAACAACCACTCAGGGAGGTGCTACCATCCTGTGGTAGTAGGATGGCAGACACCAACCACTCAGGGGGGTGCTACCGTCCTGTGGTAGTAGGATGGCAGACAACAACCACTCAGGGAGATGCTACCATCCTGGGGTAGTAGGATGGTAGACAACAACCACTCAGGGGGGTGCTACCATCCTGGGGTAGTAGGATGGTAGACAACAACCACCCAGGGAGTTACTACCATCCTGCAAGATACGTGTGAAATAGAAACTTGCAATTGTTTTAAACAGCAGAAGAATTGCTTTTGTCTTTTGTTCTGTCTCATAAACACGCATAAAAACAGATACATATTGCTACTTCTACTTGTTGATATACATGTACACGTGTATGTAAATAAACCCATCTTAACTTTCTATTTTCTTAATAGCTCTTGTTCTTAGCAATTTTTTTCATCTCTGTGGAGTAGAAAAGAATCATTCCTCCGTAAGCCATATGTGTCGTAAGAGGCGACTAAAATGGGCTAGTGGCTCCTTCTCCTGTAAAAAAAATATTAAAAATAATAAGAAAAGCTATTTAAAGCTGGGATGTTTGAATGTGTGTGGATGATAAGCAAGAGATGACTGTATTACAACCTAGGATTTCAGATGGCCTGTTATCCCAGGTGTAATGGGAGCAAATAAACACAGTAGAAAAAGTTTAGACTTATATTATCCTTCACCAATTATAACAGCAATATGTACACTATGTACAGTGATAAATATAGTGCACTCCACGGTAAGCAAGGCAGAAATAGAAGCCACAAGATAGCAGACCGTGCTTCAACCAGCTCTAGAGTGGGAATGACAAGGGCAGACAGGAGAGCGGTATCCACATAACCTCTGCGATTGTCAATCCCACCTTCTTATTGGCTAGAACCTGGTCACTAGTTGAACGATGGGGCCCCATCATCAACTCTTAGCAACCTGGTTCGCTGGTTGGGGGAGATAGCCTGTAAATGAGGGTGTGTCCATGCGCCGAATAAAGGTTACGTACTCTTTGCATGCCACACCCCCACCCCCGAGAAGGCTCAGGATTAGGCTGCCACCTCCCAGTGGTAACCGTGCCGCCATGGCACAAAATAATGGGACCGCCTATCCTCTCCACCATCCAACTCTTAGATAGAGCTCAGCTTTCCTAGTGACCAAAAGCCAAACTCTAAACTCAGAGTGAGACAGCAGTCAGATAGGCCAACATAGGTCCAAGATACAAGCGGACGGTAGCCCGTATCCCCTCACTAAAAAAAAAAACCCCCACATCAGGGGATAAAAAAAAGAGCTTGAAAGGGGGTTACCACAAATACATCCTAACCTAAATAAAATATTAAACTAGACTCTTGACAAAGAGTCTGCCAACACATTTTCTTTGCCGGCAATGTATTTTATTTTTAGGTTGTAGGGCTGCAGCCTGAGCGTCCAACGCATAAGCCTTGTGTTGTGATTCTTCATGGCTTGGAGATAGACTAACGGGTTGTGATCACTGTAGACTGTGACCACCTGCGATGTCTGGCCCACATAAACATCGAAATGTTCCAAAGCCATTACCAGCGCGAGGGCTTCTTTTTCAATGGTAGAGTAAGCTCTCTGATGTGGCTGGAACTTAGCTGAAAAGTATGCGATTGGCTGCAGCTCCTTGTTCCCGATTTGTAATAGTACCGCCCCAACCCCAGACTCACAAGCATCAACCTGTAATGAAAAAGGTTTGGAGAAGTCTGGAGACAGGAGAATGGGTGCAGAGCACAATAATCTTTTTGCTTTATTAAAAGCAGTGTTACAATCTGACGTCCAAATAAAGGGAACTTTATGACTGGTAAGAGAGGTAAGAGGGGCTACAATATCTGAGAAATTCTTACAGAATCTTCTGTAAAATCCTATCATGCCTAGGAAACGTTGAAGAGATTTCCTATCATGAGGAACTGGATAATCTTTAATTGAAAGAACTTTAGCAAGTTTAGGTGCAACATTACCACTACCTACTTCATGGCCTAGAAAAGTGATAGTGGCCTGGCCAAAGGAAGATTTAGATAAATTAACTGTTAATTGGGAATTCTTAAAGGTCTCAAACAGAGCTTTAAGTCTAAGTAGGTGTTGATCCCAAGTATCAGACACCACAACAATATCATCTAGGTATGCTGCCGTGCCTTCAAGTCCTTTAATAGCCTGATGGATGAGTTTCTGGAATGAAGAGGGGGAATTTTTCATTCCGAAGGGGGTAACTGTATACTGATAATGACCTCCTGGAATCACGAAGGCAGAGATTTCCTTCGCCTTATCTGTCAAAGGTACCTGATAGTAACCTTTAAGGAGATCTAATTTGGACACAAAAGTAGCCTTACCCACAAAGTCAATTACGTCATCCAGACGAGGAAGAGGGTAAGCATCTGTGATTGTGACCTCGTTCACTTTACGGTAGTCTGTGCACATACGAAACCCTCCATCAGCCTTTTTTACTAGGATGCACGGTGAAGCCCATGGACTAGATGACTCCTCCACTAAACCATGTTCTAACAAGAAGTCTACTTCCTGCTGAAGTAGCCTTTGCTTTTCAGGATTAGCTCTGTAGGGGGAGAGTTTAATTGGTTTAGATTTTCCCACATCTACATCATGGTAACCTAACGTACATTTTTTCGGCACATCCGAAAAAATATTAGGATATGACTGTAGAAGCTCAGTTAAATTGGTTGCTTGTATTTCAGATAATCCAGCCATTAAAGGGCTAGGATCCTTGAGGAGGACAGAATTTGAAAGTTTAGTATTAATTTCAGAGATAGAGTGCAAAGAGTCAGAGTCGTCCTCAGAGGTAGAGGACAGAGTCATTACTGGGACTTTATCTGGTGTATGAAAGGCCTTGATTTGATTAATGTGGTAAGTTTTTGTTTTTGAGGTCTTATCAATGGGAGCTACCACATAATTTAAATCAGATAATCTACTTACTATCTGCATAGGTCCCGTAAATCTAGCTTTCAAGGTGTGGCCAGGTATAGGTTCCTGCACCAACACCTTGTCTCCTGGATGGAAGGAGCGGAATTGTGCACTTTTGTCATACCTCTGTTTCATCTTACTTTGAGCTATCTTTAGGTTAGCCGTGGCCAACTCACGTGCCACCTGCAACCTTGAAGACGGGTTGTAGAGTGCTGAGCTTACGTCTTCTCCCATCCATCCTTCTTTGAGCACCCGAAGAGGACCTCGTACATTGTGCCCAAAGATCAGCTCAAACGGACTATACCCTGTAGACTCTTGCACCGTCTCCCGTACTGAGAACAGCAACAAAGGTAGAGATTCATCCCAATCTGTCGGAAAGTGCATGCAAAAACTTCTCATCATTGTTTTTAATGTTTGGTGGAATCTTTCCAAGGCGCCTTGGGACTGAGGGTGATAGGCAGTGGATAAGTTGTGAATTATCCCTAGCCTAGTTAATACTTCCCTAAATGCTTTGGCAGTGAAGTTAGTACCTTGATCACTTTGTATAGTTTTAGGAATGCCAAAACAAGAAATGAATTTTGTTAAAGCTTTGAGAATAGCTTTAGTATTGATACTACGCATAGGGATTGCTTCAGGATATCTGGTTACTTTATCCATAATTGTAAATAAATACTGATTTCCAGACTGACTTAGGTAGTGGACCTACACAATCTATAATTAAATCTGCAAAAGGTTCTCCATCAGCAGGTATGGGTTGGAGAGGTGCAGGTTTAATGGAATGTCCAGGTTTTCCAACTTGCTGACATTCTCGGCAACACCTAATATGATTCTTCACATCTTTCTTTAATTTTGGCCAATAAAATTCTTTTGTGATTCTATACAAGGTTTTTGTAATTCCTAAGTGACCTCCTGATGACGTATTATGAGCTATATTTAATATCTGAGGTCTATACTTGGTTGGAACCACTAACCTGTCGTATAATTGCCGGCCCTCTTTCTCCTTACCAGTCTCAGTGCAAACCAAATAATCATTTTTAATTTCATACTTGACTGGATGACCCCAAGAGGATTTACCCATGGCTGCCTCAAAAGCGAATTTTAAAGAAGGGTCCTTTCGTTGTTCCTCCCGGAAGGACAGTCCCTCGGGCATGGAAACAGAGACATCTGGCAATCCTGCAACCTGGGAATAGGAAGGCTTGATCGGGGTCTGTTCACTTGATCTACGAGGCTCTGGCCAGTTTTCCTCGTAAAACAATGTGGCTATTCCGAGATCGGAGTCGTCCAAGGATAGGTCAACATTCTCTCCAGACAACCCTTGGGAAGTTGCCCGAGTTATGGCCAACACCGGAGAAGCATTAATCATTATAGGTTCAGGACACGAACTAACAGTAGTAATGTTATTACCCAGTAATAACATAGCATTTTTCATGGGGAATCCTTTTGAGACACCTACAGTCAAGTACCCAGTGTAATATTTGCACTGTACATAAATTTTATGCAAAGGAACTGAATATATAGCTCCTCCATAGGCTTCCAATAAAACTGAGGAATTCAAGGAAGTATTCTCTGAAAGGGGTAATATTCCTTCTCTGACAAGTGAGCAATATGCTCCAGTATCTCTAAAGGTATTTACTTTAGTTGGTTCTGAGTTTTCCTGAAGGGAAATAAGACTTTCGCAATAATAAGGGGCCATACCTTTTTCTACTTCTCTAGGGGACATGTTACTAGGGATATTAGAGATTTTCCCGATGGGTTGAGGTTTTTGGGGGCAGTTGGAACTGATGTGACCTACTTTATTGCACCTGAAGCAGACGACAGGCTTGCCCTTTACTCCCTGATGACGTTGCAAGTGGTGTCGTTCTGGCTGGTGCCTCTCTGGATATTGTTGTCGAGATGCTCCATAAGTAGTTTGCCTCTCCGCAGGGGGACCATATGTTGAGAAGCGTGGCTCACCAGGTGACTTGGTTGGATGACGTAGACGCTCTCCCTCCGGCTGGCACTTCATTCTCCAATGTTGTCGATCTCTGCTCACGCCAGACTGTTGAAAAGAGAGACGGGACCGCTCGGACAAGGAGCGGTTCGTTTCGAAGGTATCAGCCAACCTGGCCGCCTCCAATGCAGTGGTTAAGTCACGATCCTGCAGAAAGACACGAACCTCTGGTCCCACAGACTCCAGCAGGTTATCAATCAGAATAAGCTGCACCAGCTCCTCAAAGTTAGAGACACCACTCGCTTTATACCAGCTGGTAAAAGCTTTGGTTTGCTGTCTCACAAAGTCCACCAGGGATTGACCAAGCTGCCGCCTGTTCAATTTGAAGGTCTTACGATATTTAGCTGGGATACATGTATATGCTCCCAACACTGTGGTCTTCACTACTTGATAATCAGAGAATTCAGCGTCAGTTAATACCGACGTAAATTCCTGTGCCTTACCCAATAATGCTGTATGAACCAACGCTGCCCAGTGCTGTTCCGGCCACCTCAAGGCTCGAGCCTGATTTTCGAAGCTTTCGAAAAATTGCTCTGGTTCGGCCTCATTGAAGCGGGGAACAAGCTGTACTGCTTTTTGTAAACTGAAATCGTTTACAGAATGCGAAAACTGCCTCCTTTCTCTTTCCCTATCAAATTCTTCCCTTGCGAATGCTCTCTGTTCCCTAGTTTGCTCCAGCGTGATTTTTGCCAGCTCAAGTGCCAACGACGCTGATTCACCTTGAGACAACCCAGCTGCACCATACTGACCATTTTGCTCCGTAGGTGTATCATCTTCCTCATGCGAGAACATAAGAGTTTTTTCCCTAGCTCCCGTAGAGGGAGGAGTTTGATGTGCCATCTCTTCTTCAATAAGTATGTCAGCAATAAGTGAACGCAGTTGCGCAGCTGTGAGAGTGCGTTTATAGGGAATGCCAATGGAACGAGCAATTTGCCAACAACGCTGTAGGGACAATTTAGGTAGGTTATGCAAAGTATATGCCGACACCAGGCGTCTGACTCGTCTAGGTGGCATAAGTTATTCGCTATGCACAGTACGAATACCCCAACGTAACACGTTAATTTGCAGAACACGCTTAGCTATGCACAGTACGATTGCAGAATACGCATACAAGCAAAGCCGACTGCACACAAGATTGACCGTAGCGAAGCGAGCACACTGAACAAGCTAGTAGCGAGCTGTTGAACGATCACACAATAGCAAGGCTGATCATAAGCAACTGACACGCAAAATTTGTAAAGCGAAGCGAAACAGCAAGCTACACAATGTTCCTGCTACAAGCTTCACCCTAAGCTCAACCGTTTCTCTAAGTCCAGCTCTCGGACAGGCTACCCATATTACAACCTAGGATTTCAGATGGCCTGTTATCCCAGGTGTAATGGGAGCAAATAAACACAGTAGAAAAAGTTTAGACTTATATTATCCTTCACCAATTATAACAGCAATATGTACACTATGTACAGTGATAAATATAGTGCACTCCACGGTAAGCAAGGCAGAAATAGAAGCCACAAGATAGCAGACCGTGCTTCAACCAGCTCTAGAGTGGGAATGACAAGGGCAGACAGGAGAGCGGTATCCACATAACCTCTGCGATTGTCAATCCCACCTTCTTATTGGCTAGAACCTGGTCACTAGTTGAACGATGGGGCCCCATCATCAACTCTTAGCAACCTGGTTCGCTGGTTGGGGGAGATAGCCTGTAAATGAGGGTGTGTCCATGCGCCGAATAAAGGTTACGTACTCTTTGCATGCCACACTGTGAATGTTATGAATGAAACGAAGGTGGATGTCCTAGCTATAACGAAACAAAGCTGAAGGGGGTAAAGGAGTTTCAGTGGGGAGGAATAAATGGGATTAAGTCAGGAGTATCTGAGAGAGTAAGAGCTAGGGAAGTGGTAGCAATAATATTGAAGGGTCTCTCATGAAAGGAGAAGAGGGAATATAAATGTATATATTCAAGGATTATGTGGATTAAAATTAAGGTTGGATGCAAATAAGTGGGTTATAATAATTTTTTATGTACCTGGAGAAGCAAAGAATGAGGAGAGTGAATTTTTTAGAGATGTTAAGTGAGTGTTGAGGGAGTTTTGAAGGAAGTGAGAGAGTAATTATGGTAAGGGACTTAAATGCAAGAGTGGGAGAAGCGGTTATAGAGGCTGTGACAGGTGTAATTGATAATTAGGGCCTTTGATTGAGTTTTGTATAAAAAGAGGTTTGGTAATACCTTATACTTCTAAGAAAAAATGGATGAGTATAAGACATATCATATAGGGAGTAATGACACTAATTGATAGGGTGGATAGGGGGGCAATGTGGCAAATGTTGCAAGTGTATGGAATAGGAAGTGGGTTACTGAAAGCAGTGAATAGTTTTTACGAGGATAGTAAGGCTCAGGTTAGAGTATGTAGGCGAGGGGGAGATTATCTCCCAGTAAAAGTTGGCCTTAGACAAGGATGTGTAATGTCACCGTGGTTGTTCAATATATTTATAGATGGCGTTGTATGGGAAGTGAAAGCTCTGGTGTTGGCAAGAGGTGTGTGATTAAAATATAAAAAATCTAACACAAAGTGAGAGTTGTCACACTTGGTTTTTGCTGATGACACTGTGCTTTTGGGAGATTCTAAAGAGAAGTTGCGGATGTTGATCTATTGGTTTGGGAAGGTTTGTAAAAGTAGGAAATTAAATGTGAGCATAGGAAAGAGTAGGGTGATGAGAGTAACAAAACATTTAGGTAATAAATAAACTCGATATCAAATCTGAGGGAGTATGGAGGTAGTGAATATATTCAGATATTTGGGAGTGGACTTATCAGCAGGTGGGTCTATGAAAAACAAGGTGAATCTTAGAAATGATGAGGGGAGAAAAGATGAATGGTGCACTGAGGAGTCTTTGAAGACAAAGCGCTATCCATGGAAGCAAAGAGGGAAATGAATGAGAGTATAGTGGCTCCAACGTTCTTATATGGGTGGGAAGCATGGGTGGTGAATGTTGCAACAAGGAGAAGGCTGGAGGCAGTGGGGATGTTGTGTCTGAAATTAGAAGGTGTGGGGTTTCTAAAAGTATTATCCAGAGGGCTGAAGAGGGATTGTTGAAGTGGTTCTGAGATTCAGAAAGAATGGAACGATATAGCATGACGTGGAGGGCGTATAAATCTGTAGTGGAGGGAAGGCGGGGTAGGGTCATTCTAGGAAAGGTCGGAAGGAGGGGGTACAGGAAGTTTTGTGTGCGAGGGGCTTGGACTTCCAGCAAGCATGCGTGAACGTGTTAGATAGGAGTGAGTGCAGGCAAACAGTTTTTATGGAGTGTGAGGAAAGTAATATTTATGAAGGGATTCAGGGAAACCGGCAGGCCGGACTTGAGTCCTGGAGATGGGAAGTACAGTGTCTGCACTGAAGGAAGGGTGTTAATGTTGCAGTTTTATAACTGTAGTGTAAGCGAACCTCTGGCAAGACAGTGATGGAGTGAATGATTATGAAAGTATTTCTTCCTTTTCGGGTCATGCTTCCTGGGTGGGAAACGGCCGATGTTTTAATAATATATTTTTTCCTGTTCAATAAAATATAGAATTTGACCCTTTAGTCATTTCAAAATTATATTAAAGCGAAGTTAATGCCAGAAGTAGATATTTATCTGTTATAATTACCACCATCTTGTATTTCTGCAGTTTCCGAGAAAATGCTCAATGCTTCTATGATGACATTCACTAAATCTTCTATCCGATATCCTATTGCTGCAATAATGGCAGTCATTGGCTCCTATATCAGGAGCCACTAATCCTGCCATCGATCTTAAGGATCCTGCATCAGGAACTACAAAGGCTAATAAATATATGAAAAAATGTATTTCGGCCACTTAGAGTGAAGTGACGGAGTGCTCTCTGGACTGTCTCTGTTGTGAGTGATACTGCTGCGTTGTGAGTGATGATGCTACGTTGTGAGTGATGATGCTGCGTTGTGAGTGATGATGCTGCGTTGTGAGTGATGATGCTGTGTTGTGAGTGATGATGCTGCGTTGTGAGTGATGATGCTGCGTTGTGAGTGATGATGCTGTGTTGTGAGTGATGATGCTGCGTTGTGAGTGATGATGCTGCGTTGTGAGTGATGATGCTGCGTTGTGAGTGATGATGCTGCGTTGTGAGTGATGATGCTACGTTGTGAGTGATGATGCTGCGTTGTGAGTGATGATGCTACGTTGTGAGTGATGATGCTGCGTTGTGAGTGATGATGCTGCGTTGTGAGTGATGATGCTGCGTTGTGAGTGATGATGCTGCGTTGTGAGTGATGATGCTGCGTTGTGAGTGATGATGCTGCGTTGTGAGTGATGATGCTGCGTTGTGAGTGATGATGCTGCGTTGTGAGTGATGATGCTGTGTTGTGAGTGATGATGCTGCGTTGTGAGTGATGATGCTGCGTTGTGAGTGATGATGCTGAGTGATGATGCTGCGTTGTGAGTGATGATGCTGCGTTGTGAGTGATGATGCTGCGTTGTGAGTGATGATGCTGCGTTGTGAGTGATGATGCTGTGTTGTGAGTGATGATGCTGCGTTGTGAGTGATGATGCTGTTTGTGAGTGATGAGTGATGATGCTGCGTTGTGAGTGATGATGCTGCGTTGTGAGTGATGATGCTGCGTTGTGAGTGATGATGCTGTGTTGTGAGTGATGCTGCTGCGTTGTGAGTGATGATGCAGCGTTGTGAGTGATGCTGCTGCGTTGTGAGTGATGATGCTGTGTTGTGAGTGATGATGCTGCGTTGTGAGTGATGATGCTACGTTGTGAGTGATGATGCTGCGTTGTGAGTGATGATGCTGCGTTGTGAGTGATGATGCTGTGTTGTGAGTGATGATACTGCGTTGTGAGTGATGATGCTGCGTTGTGAGTGATGATGCTGCGTTGTGAGTGATGATGCTGTGTTGTGAGTGATGATGCTGTGTTGTGAGTGATGATGCTGTGTTGTGAGTGATGATGCTGTGTTGTGAGTGATGATGCTGTGTTGTGAGTGATGATGCTGTGTTGTGAGTGATGATGCTGCGTTGTGAGTGATGATGCTGTGTTGTGAGTGATGATGCTTCGTTGTGAGTGATGATGCTGCGTTGTGAGTGACGATGCTGTGTCGTGAGTGATGCTGCTGTGTTGTGAGTGATGATGCTGTGTTGTGAGTGATGATGCTGTGTTGTGAGTGATGATGCTGTGTTGTGAGTGATGATGCTGTTTTGTGAGTGATGCTGCTGCGTTGTGAGTGATGCTGCTGCGTTGTGAGTGACGATGCTGTGTTGTGAGTGATGATGCTGTGTTGTGAGTGATGATGCTGTGTTGTGAGTGATGATACTGTGTTGTGAGTGATGCTGCTGCGTTGTGAGTGATGATGCTGCGTTTTGAGTGATGATGCTGTGTTGTGAGTGATGATGCTGTGTTGTGAGTGATGATGCTGTGTTGTGAGTGATGATGCTGTGTTGTGAGTGATGATGCTGCGTTGTGAGTGATGAAGCTGTGTTATGAGTGATGAAGCTGTGTTGTGAGTGATGATGCAGTGTTATGAGTGATGAAGCTGTGTTGTGAGTGATGATGCTGCGTTGTGAGTGATGAAGCTGTGTTATGAGTGATGAAGCTGTGTTGTGAGTGATGATGCAGTGTTATGAGTGATGAAGCTGTGTTGTGAGTGATGATGCTGAGTTGTGGGTGATGATGCTGTGTTGTGAGTGATGAAGCTGTGTTGTGAGTGATGATGCTGTGTTGTGAGTGATGATGCTGCGTTGTGAGTGATGATGCAGTGTTATGAGTGATGAAGCTGTGTTGTGAGTGATGATGCTGTGTTGTGAGTGATGATGTTGTGTTGTGAGTGATGATGCTGTGTTGTGAGTGATGAAGCTGTGTTGTGAGTGATGATGCTGTGTTGTGAGTGATGATGCTGTGTTGTGAGTGATGAAGCTGTGTTGTGAGTGATGATGCTGTGTTGTGAGTGTTGATGTTGTGTTGTGAGTGATGATGCTGTGTTGTGAGTGATGAAGCTGTGTTGTGAGTGATTATGCTGTGTTGTGAGTGATGATGCTCTGTTGTGAATGATGAAGCTGTGTTGTGAGTGATGAAGCTGTGTTGTGAGTGATGATGCTGTGTTGTGAGTGATGAAGCTGTGTTGTGAGTGATGATGCTGTGTTGTGAGTGTTGATGTTGTGTTGTGAGTGATGATGCTGTGTTGTGAGTGATGAAGCTGTGTTGTGAGTGATTATGCTGTGTTGTGAGTGATGATGTTGTGTTGTGAATGATGAAGCTGTGTTGTGAGTGATGAAGCTGTGTTGTGAGTGATTGATGCTGTGTTGTGAGTGATGATGCTGTGTTGTGAGTGATGAAGCTGTGTTGTTACTGATGATGCTGCGTTGTGAGAGATGATGCTGTGTTGTGAGTGATGATGCTGTGTTGTGAGTGATGAAGCTGTGTTGTGAGTGATGATGCTGTGTTGTGAGTAATGATGCTGTGTTGTGAGTGATGATGCTGTGTTGTGAGTGATGAAGCTGTGTTGTGAGTGATGATGCTGTGTTGTGAGTGATGATGCTGTGTTGTGAGTGATGATAATGTGTTGTGAGTGATGATGCTGTGTTGTGAGTGATGATGCTGTGTTGTGAGTGATGATGCTGTGTTGTGAGTGATGATGCTGTGTTGTGAGTGATGAAGCTGTGTTGTGACTGATGAAGCTGTGTTGTGAGTGATGATGCTGTGTTGTGAGTGATGATGCTGTGTTGTGAGTGATGATGCTGTGTTGTGAGTGATGATGCTGTGTTGTGAGTGATGATGCTGTGTTGTGAGTGATGATGCTGTGTTGTGAGTGATGATGCTGTGTTGTGAGTGATGAAGCTGTGTTGTGAGTGATGATGCTGTGTTGTGAGTGATGAAGCTGTGTTGTGAGTGATGATGCTGTGTTGTGAGTGATGATGCTGTGTTGTGAGTGATGATGCTGTGTTGTGAGTGATGATGCTGTGTTGTGAGTGATGATGCTGTGTTGTGAGTGATTATACTGTGTTGTGAGTGATGATGCTGTGTTGTGAGTGATGAAGCTGTGTTGTGAGTGATGATGCTGTGTTGTGAGTGATGATGCTGTGTTGTGAGTGATGATGCTGTGTTGTGAGTGATGAAGCTGTGTTGTGAGTGATGATGCTGTGTTGTGAGTGATGAAGCTGTGTTGTGAGTGATGATGCTGTGTTGTGAGTGATGATGCTGTGTTGTGAGTGATGATGCTGTGTTGTGAGTGATGAAGCTGTGTTGTGAGTGATGAAGCTGTGTTGTGAGTGATGAAGCTGTGTTGTGAGTGATGAAGCTGTGTTGTGAGTGATGAAGCTGTGTTGTGAGTGATGAAGCTGTGTTGTGAGTGATGATGCTGTGTTGTGAGTGATGATGCTGTGTTGTGAGTGATGAAGCTGTGTTGTGAGTGATGATGCTGTGTTGTGAGTGATGAAATGATGATGCTGTGTTGTGATTGCTGAAGCTGTGTTGTGAGTGATGATGCTGTGTTGTGAGTGATGAAGCTGTGTTGTGAGTGATGAAGCTGTGTTGTGAGTGATGATGCTGTGTTGTGAGTGATGAAGCTGTGTTGTGAGTGATGATGCTGTGTTGTGAGTGATGATGCTGTGTTGTGAGTGATGATGCTGTGTTGTGAGTGATGATGCTGCGTTGTGAGTGATGATGCTGTGTTGTGAGTGATGAAGCTGTGTTGTGAGTGATGATGTTGTGTTGTGAGTGATGATGCTGTGTTGTGAGTGATGAAGCTGTGTTGTGAGTGATGATGCTGTGTTGTGAGTGATGAAGCTGTGTTGTGAGTGAAGCTGTGTTGTGAGTGATGAAGCTGTGTTGTGAGTGATGAAGCTGTGTTGTGAGTGATGATGTTGTGTTGTGAGTGATTATACTCTGTTGTGAGTGATGATGCTGTGTTGTGAGTGATGATGCTGTGTTGTGAGTGATGATGCTGTGTTGTGGGTGATGATGCTGTATTGTGAGTGATGATGCTGTGTTGTGAGTGATTATACTCTGTTGTGAGTGATGATGCTGTGTTGTGAGTGATGATGCTGTGTTGTGAGTGATGATGTTGTGTTGTGAGTGATGATGCTGTGTTGTGAGTGATGAAGCTGTGTTGTGAGTGATGAAGCTGTGTTGTGAGTGATGAAGCTGTGTTGTGAGTGATGATGCTGTGTTGTGAGTGATGATGTTGTGTTGTGAGTGATGAAGCTGTGTTGTGAGTGATGACGCTGTGTTGTGAGTGATGAAGCTGTGTTGTGAGTGATGAAGCTGTGTTGTGAGTGATGAAGCTGTGTTGTGAGTGATGACGCTGTGTTGTGAGTGATGAAGCTGTGTTGTGAGTGATGACGCTGTGTTGTGAGTGATGAAGCTGTGTTGTGAGTGATGACGCTGTGTTGTGAGTGATGAAGCTGTGTTGTGAGTGATGACGCTGTGTTGTGTGTGATGAAGCTGTGTTGTGAGTGATGACGCTGTGTTGTGAGTGATGAAGCTGTGTTGTGAGTGATGAAGCTGTGTTGTGAGTGATGAAGCTGTGTTGTGAGTGATGACGCTGTGTTGTGAGTGATGAAGCTGTGTTGTGAGTGATGACGCTGTGTTGTGAGTGATGAAGCTGTGTTGTGAGTGATGACGCTGTGTTGTGAGTGATGAAGCTGTGTTGTGAGTGATGACGCTGTGTTGTGAGTGATGAAGCTGTGTTGTGAGTGATGACGCTGTGTTGTGAGTGATGAAGCTGTGTTGTGAGTAATGAAGCTCGGCACAGAACATAAGCTTGCCATGTTATAAGTTCTGTCAGCACAATATCTCGTCTTCACTGTATTTCCTTCATGTAAGTCTGTATTACATAACATTCTATGTGTGTCAGTGTGTGTAAGTTTGTGTTTTACATTGTATAACATGATGTTCTCTGTATATAACTTTTCGCTACCTGATATTCTGTTTGTTAGTGATATTTGTGTGTAGACTTTTGTTAGACAATGTTCTCTGATTATGGACATTTTTAACATGATACTCTCTTTGTGTGGACAAGACCATAACTTTGTTGGTGTGTGTGTATGAAATATGTTATTCTGTGTATGAAGGCGTGTAACATGATATTCTCTTATCACAGAGCCGAGGTATACATGGGAGGGTCAGCTAAGCCAGTCAGAGTCCTAGAAGGAAGGTCTCCCAACTTCACTCTCGGGGGTCTTGCTCCAGGGGAAGACTATGTGGTCACCCTCACTGCTATCAACCGCAAGGGTTTATCTCCTCCTGTGTCCCTGGAGGCTTTCACTCTTAAAGTGGCAGAGAACAGGTTGAGTGAGTATTCTAACATGATGAGTGAGAATTGTAACAGAATGAGTGAGTATTGCAACATGTTTACTGGATATTGTAACATAATGAGTGAATAATGTCACACAATGAGTATTATAATATGAAGAATAAGTATTGTAACAACATGAGTGAATATTGTAACATAATGAATGAGTACTTTAAAAGACTTAGTGATTATTGTAACATAATAAATCAATATTGCAGCAGTGAGTGGGCTTTGCAACATGAAGAGAGAATATTGCAAAAATTTCTTGAATGCTGAATAAATCAGAGTGTAAGCACTCAGTAGTACATGAAACTACCGTGAGTGACACAGAGCTGATAATGTCAGATCTCACTCTAGTAAACCACGACAAATGATAGAATGGATAATGAGAACCTTCAATACAAAATTTGTAGAACAAGTGATGGTGCTCTCTAAACCACTTGTTCTCTATAGGCTGGAAAATTGTTATACATTAGCTGGTCCACTTAGGCAGGAGACATTGTTATACATTAGCTGGTCCTCTTAAGCAGGAGAAATTGCAGAGAATGTACATAGATCCTTCCCTGCATATATTGGTTCAATCAAGCATCTAAATTACTAAGAATATTGAAAGCCGTTCCATATGTACTCACTGGGATGAAGGCGACAAAGATATGTTACAATTTTTACCTGACTGAAAATTATAATATATCTGACAGATATATTAGTATATCAGATACATTAAAATATATCTGACAGATTTACGACCAGTCCCTAGAGAGACTGGTCGTAAATCTGCACACAGTAGTCGCTCCCAACTGAAACAAGAGGCTAGCAGACAGGGATGGGACAAGGGAGGTAGTAAGAAAGGAAGTAGAGAGGTAGAGGTAGTTTTAGTAGTTTTAGTAGTAGTAGTAGTAGTAGTAGTAGTAGTAGTAGTAGTAGTTGTAGTATTAGTCGCAGAAGTAGTAGTAGTGGAGGCTCGACTTACAGTGCAAAATACACGCAGGGAAGAGGCGGGGCGCCATAATTGCACAGAGAAATATTACATCAAGTGTAAGAGGGCCAAGGCTTTTCAACAGCCTCATATCGTATAAGTGGTGGGTTACCAACAGACATTTTGCTGTCTTCAAGAGGAAGTTTAATAAATTCTTCATGATATCTTTTGATTAACATGGCTGTGGTACACTGGACTGCGTGTGGCCGGTAGTAACAGCTTAATTGATCAGGCCACGATCCAACGGGAGGCTTTGAGACCTGGCCGCGGGGGGCATTGACCCCCAAAAACATCCTTCAGGTATCCTTCAGGTTATGTGAGTACTGCCATACTATCAGTACTGCAACATTATACGTGAGTATTGCAACATTATGAGAACTGCAGAATAGTGAGTATTGCAACACTATGAATGAGTATTGGATCATTATGAGTATTGCAACATAGTGAATATTGCAGCACTATGAGTGAGTGTTGCAACATTATGAGTGAGTATTGCAACACAGTGAGTATTGCAACACAATGAGTATTGCAACATAGTGAGTATTGCAGCACAGTGAGCATTGCAACGCAGTGAGCATTGAAACACTATGAATGAGTGTTTCAACATAGTGAGTATTGCAACATAGTGACTATTCCAACACTATGAATGAGTACTGCAACATTATGAGTGAGTATTGCAACATAGTGACTATTCCAACACTATGAATGAGTACTGCAACATTATGAGTGAGTATTGCAACAGTATGAATGGGTATTGCAACATTATGAGTGAGTGTTGCAACACTATGAATGGGTATTGCAACATTATGAGTGAGTATTGCAACAGTATGAATGGGTATTGCAACATTATGAGTGAGTGTTGCAACACTATGAATGGGTATTGCAACATTATGAGTGAGTATTGCAACACTATGAATGGGTATTGCAACATTATGAGTGAGTATTGCAACAATGTGCATGGGTATTGCAACATTATGAGTGAGTATTGCAACACTGTGAATGGGTAGTGCAACATTATGAGTGAGTATTGCAACACTGTGAATGGGTATTGCAACATTATGAGTGAGTATTGCAACACTGTGAATGGGTATTGCAACATTATGAGTATTGGAACATGATTAAGTTTTGCAAAAAGGATTCTTTATCATTGCAACTTACTAGGTTGAATGAGTTTTGAATTAGTATGAGTGAGAATTTGAAAAAAACATGAGTAAGCATGCAACATAGTAGAGTGAGTGAGTGAATGAGTGAGTGAGTGAGTGAGTTTGGGAGTGAGTGAGTGTGTGAGCGAGTGAGTGTGTGAGTGTGGGAGTGAGTGAGTGTGGGAGTGAGTGAGTGTGGGAATGAGTGAGTGTGGGACTGAGTGTGTGAGTGTGGGAGTGAGTGTGTGAGTGAGTGTGTGAGTGTGGGAGTGAGTGAGTGAGTGAGTGAGTGAGTGAGTGAGTGAGTGAGTGAGTGTGGGAGTGAGTGAGTGTGTGAGTGAGTATGTGAGTGTGGGAGTGAGTGAGTGTGTGAGTGTGGGAGTGAGTGTGGGAGTGAGTGAGTGTGTGAGTGTGGGAGTGAGTGAGTGTGGGAGTGAGTGAGTGTGGGAGTGAGTGAGTGTGTGAGTGAGTGAGTGTGTGAGTGTGGGAGTGAGTGAGTGTGGGAGTGAGTGAGTGTGGGAATGAGTGAGTATGGGACTGAGTGAGTGTGTGAGTGTGGGAGTGAGTGAGTGTAGGAGTGAGTGAGTGTGTGAGTGTGGGACTGAGTGAGTGTGGGAGTGAGTGAGTGTGTGAGTGTGGGAGTGAGTGTGTGAGTGAGTGAGTGTGGGAGTGAGTGTGTGAGTGAGTGAGTATGTGAGTGTGGGAGTGAGTGTGGGAGTGAGTGAGTGTGGGAGTGAGTAAGTGTGGGACTGAGTGAGTGTGTGAGTGTGGGAGTGAGTGAGTGTGTGAGTGAGTGTGGGAGTGAGTGAGTGTGGGAGTGAGTGAGTGAGTGTGTGAGTGAGTGTGGGAGTGAGTGAGTGTGGGAGTGAGTGTGTGAGTGAGTGAGTGAGTGTGTGAGTGAGTGTGGGAGTGAGTGAGTGTGGGAGTGAGTGTGTGAGTGTGGGAGTGAGTGAGTGTGGGAGTGAGTGAGTGAGTGTGGGAGTGAGTGTGTGAGTATGGGAGTGAGTGAGTGTGGGAGTGAGTGATTGTGTTAGTGTGGGAGTGAGTGAGTGTGGGAGTGAGTGTGGGATTGAGTGAGTGAGTGTGTGAGTGAGTGTGGGAGTGAGTGAGTGTAGGAGTGAGTGTGTGAGTGTGGGAGTGAGTGAGTGAGTGTGGGAGTGAGTGTGTGAGTATGGGAGTGAGTGTGGGAGTGAGTGAGTGAGTGTGTTAGTGTGGGAGTGAGTGAGTGTGGGAGTGAGTGTGGGAGTGAGTGAGTGAGTGTGTGAGTGAGTGTGGGAGTGAGTGAGTGTGGGAGTGAGTGTGTGAGTGTGGGAGTGAGTGAGTGGAGGAGTGAGTGAGTGTGGGAGTGAGTGTGGGAGTGAGTGTGAGTGTGGGAGTGAGTGAGTGTGGGAGTGAGTGTGAGTGAGTGTGGGAGTGAGTGTGAGTGAGTGTGGGAGTGAGTGTGAGTGAGTGTGGGAGTGAGTGTGTTGGTGTGGGAGTGAGTGAGTGTGTGAGTGAGTGTGGAAGTGAGTGAGTGTGTTGGTGTGGGAGTGAGTGAGCGTGTGAGTGAGTGTGGGAGTGAGTGTGTGAGTGTGGGAGTGAGTGTGGGAGTGAGTGAGTGCGTGAGTGAGGGTGGGAGTGAGTGAGTGTGTTAGTGTGGGAGTGAGTGAGTGTGGGAGTGAGTGTGTGAGTGTGGGAGTGAGTGAGTGTGGGAGTGAGTGAGTGTGTGAGTGTGGGAGTGAGTGAGTGTGTGAGTGTGGGAGTGAGTGAGTGTGGGAGTGAGTGTGGGAGTGAGTGTGGGAGTGAGTGTTATGTGCGTTGTTTGTAACGTTGATGCTAGTAAAGTGAACTTCTTCCAAGGAATTGGAGTTATGCTCTCCTTCCTCGCATCAGACCCTGGTTCTTGCCCTTGTAGGTCTAGCGCTTTCCTATAGAGCCCATAAAGAGACATTGTTGCCTCACGTCTCATTTCTGTGATCTGACGTCATGTTTATACGACCTGACGTCCCGTCTGTGACCTGAAGTCATTCCTGTGCCTGTATAACCTGATGTCATGTCTATGTGACCTGTCATCATGTCTGTTCCTGCATGACCTGACGTCATATGTGTAAAAGACATATCGTCACGTCTGTGAGATCTGATGTCATTTCACAACAATATAGGTCACACAGAGATTAAGTCAGATCACAAGGACATGATATCAGGTCACACAAACATGATCAGGTCACAGAGACATAACGTAAGGTCACAGACATTCGCCAGGTCATACAAATATGAAATAAGGTCATACAGATATGAGGGCAGGTCACACGACACGTCGAAAGGTCCATACAGACAACGTAAGGTCACATAGACATGACACAAGGTCACACGGACGTGACATAAGGTCACACAGACAGTGTTCTCAGGTCACACAGACAGTGTTCTCAAGTCACACAAACATGACGTAAGGTCACACGGACAGTGTTCTCAGGTCACACAGACATGACGTAAGGTCACACAGACAGTGTTCTCAGGTCACACAGACATGACGTAAGGTCACACAGACAGTGTTCTCAGGTCACACAGACATGACGTAAGGTCACACAGACAGTGTTCTCGGGTCACACAGACATGACGTAAGGTCACACAGACAGTGTTTTCAGGTCACACAAACATGACGTAAGGTCACACGGACAGTGTTCTCAGGTCACACAGACATGACGTAAGGTCACACAGAGAGTGTTCTCGGGTCACACAAACATGACGTAAGGTCACACGGACAGTGTTCTCAGGTCACACAAACATGACGTAAGGTCACACGGACAGTGTTCTCGGGTCACACAGACATGACGTAAGGTCACACGGACAGTGTTTTCAGGTCACACAGACATGACGTAAGGTCACACGGACAGTGTTCTCAGGTCACACAGACATGACGTAAGGTCACACGGACAGTGTTCTCGGGTCACACAGAAATCTGTTTTAATAAATAACAAAAAAAAAAAAACGCACGATACCATGACTTGAACAATACCCAAATAACCCGAACATAGAAGACAGGAGCTTACCACGACGTTTCGGTCCGACTTGGACCATTTACAAACTTAGTGTGACTTTGTAAACGGTCCAAGTCAGACCGAAACGTCGTCGTAAGTTCCTCTCTTGTATGTGCGGGTTATTTATGTATTGTTCTGTTTTTTAAGTGAATGAACATAACTGAATGAACATAAGTTAATGAACATAACTGAATGAACATAAGTTAATGAACATAAGTGAATGAACATAAGTGAATGAACATAACTGAATGAACATAAGTTAATGAACATAAGTTAATGAACATAAGTGAATGAACATAAGTGAATGAACATAACTGAATGAACATAAGTTAATGAACATAACTGAATGAACATAAGTGAATGAACATAAGTGAATGAACATAAGTTAATGAACATAACTGAATGAACATAAGTTAATGAACATAAGTGAATGAACATAAGTTAATGAACATAAGTTAATGAACATAACTGAATGAACATAAGTTAATGAACATAAGTTAATGAACATAAGTTAATGAACATAAGTTAATGAACATAAGTGAATGAACATAAGTTAATGAACATAAGTGAATGAACATAAGTGAATGAACATAAGTGAATGAACATAAGTTAATGAACATAAGTTAATGAACATAAGTTAATGAACATAACTGAATGAACATAACTGAATGAACATAAGTTAATGAACATAAGTGAATGAACATAAGTTAATGAACATAAGTGAATGAACATAAGTGAATGAACATAAGTGAATGAACATAAGTTAATGAACATAAGTTAATGAACATAAGTTAATGAACATAACTGAATGAACATAACTGAATGAACATAAGTTAATGAACATAAGTTAATGAACATAAGTGAATGAACATAACTGAATGAACATAAGTTAATGAACATAAGTTAATGAACATAAGTTAATGAACATAACTGAATGAACATAAGTTAATGAACATAAGTTAATGAACATAAGTTAATGAACATAAGTGAATGAACATAACTGAATGAACATAAGTTAATGAACATAAGTTAATGAACATAAGTTAATGAACATAACTGAATGAACATAAGTTAATGAACATAAGTTAATGAACATAAGTTAATGAACATAAGTGAATGAACATAAGTTAATGAACATAAGTTAATGAACATAAGTTAATGAACATAAGTTAATGAACATAACTGAATGAACATAAGTTAATGAACATAACTGAATGAACATAACTGAATGAACATAAGTTAATGAACATAAGTTAATGAACATAACTGAATGAACATAACTGAATGAACATAACTGAATGAACATAAGTTAATGAACATAACTGAATGAACATAAGTTAATGAACATAACTGAATGAACATAAGTTAATGAACATAACTGAATGAACATAAGTTAATGAACATAACTGAATGAACATAACTGAATGAACATAAGTTAATGAACATAACTGAATGAACATAACTGAATGAACATAACTGAATGAACATAAGTTAATGAACATAACTGAATGAACATAAGTTAATGAACATAACTGAATGAACATAACTGAATGAACATAAGTTAATGAACATAACTGAATGAACATAAGTTAATGAACATAACTGAATGAACATAAGTTAATGAACATAAGTTAATGAACATAACTGAATGAACATAACTGAATGAACATAAGTTAATGAACATAACTGAATGAACATAAGTTAATGAACATAACTGAATGAACATAAGTTAATGAACATAACTGAATGAACATAACTGAATGAACATAAGTTAATGAACATAACTGAATGAACATAAGTTAATGAACATAACTGAATGAACATAAGTTAATGAACATAAGTGAATGAACATAACTGAATGAACATAACTGAATGAACATAAGTGAATGAACATAACTGAATGAACATAAGTTAATGAACATAAGTGAATGAACATAACTGAATGAACATAACTGAATGAACATAAGTTAATGAACATAAGTTAATGAACATAACTGAATGAACATAAGTTAATGAACATAAGTGAATGAACATAACTGAATGAACATAACTGAATGAACATAACTGAATGAACATAAGTTAATGAACATAAGTTAATGAACATAACTGAATGAACATAAGTTAATGAACATAAGTTAATGAACATAAGTTAATGAACATAAGTTAATGAACATAACTGAATGAACATAACTGAATGAACATAAGTTAATGAACATAACTGAATGAACATAAGTTAATGAACATAACTGAATGAACATAACTGAATGAACATAACTGAATGAACATAAGTTAATGAACATAACTGAATGAACATAAGTTAATGAACATAACTGAATGAACATAACTGAATGAACATAACTGAATGAACATAACTGAATGAACATAACTGAATGAACATAACTGAATGAACATAACTGAATGAACATAAGTTAATGAACATAAGTTAATGAACATAACTGAATGAACATAACTGAATGAACATAAGTTAATGAACATAAGTTAATGAACATAAGTTAATGAACATAACTGAATGAACATAACTGAATGAACATAACTGAATGAACATAACTGAATGAACATAACTGAATGAACATAACTGAATGAACATAACTGAATGAACATAAGTTAATGAACATAAGTTAATGAACATAACTGAATGAACATAAGTTAATGAACATAACTGAATGAACATAACTGAATGAACATAAGTTAATGAACATAAGTTAATGAACATAACTGAATGAACATAAGTTAATGAACATAACTGAATGAACATAACTGAATGAACATAAGTTAATGAACATAAGTTAATGAATATATGTAGAGAGAAAGACAAAGTTATTACCAGTTGTGTCTACGAAGTTAAGCTTAAAACAAGAAACTCAGCAGTGAAAGACAAACACTGAGACATGTTGCAACTTGCAGTGGACGCAGACAGGAAGAGAGAGATGGGAATGAAGCAGCAGGGAAATGGAATAAGAAACTGGCCACCTTTGTTGGAACGGGTGGATCAACTGGAGAAAAAAGAGTGCAGGAAATGCCCCAGCTCTCCCCACAGACTTCTTCAGGATATCTAGAAGTGATGTCAGACGACATCTTACCCAGAGAACAGCAGGATATGGTTGACTGTGGCACTCTAATGTATAAGAAGTCACAATCAAATGTAAAGTGGTGAAAGAAAGTATAGGAGAGAGAGAGAGAGAGAGAGAGAGAGAGAGAGAGAGAGAGAGAGAGAGAGAGAGAGAGAGAGAGAGAGAGAGAGAGAGAGAGAGAGAGAGAGAGCGTTATAGAGGCGGAGTTCACAAGAACGAGAGATTCTCAAGTCATGAGCCAAAGAAAATCGAATATTTGGAAGAAGAAAAAACAAAAATATATAGGGCAGCCTCTTACCTTCCTGGGCTACGTAATTACCAGAAGACTAGTGGAGCTCCTGGAAAAATAGCACATTTATAAACAATAGCCAGCAAGATTTTTAAGATGATAAATCCTGTCTGACAAATCTTAAACAACGACAGTCACGCAGGAAAGCTCTCTATCCCGCGTAACTGAGTGGACTGTACATATTTTGGACTATTAGACGGTGTTCGATAAGAGATCTCTTAAGAGACTGATACGAAAGATAGAAAAGCAGGTAGGAATAGCACAGTGGATCAAGGGAGAAAGTGCTGTGAGGGAAAAATGTGCTGAAAAGTTCCACAAGGTCAATATTTGGGCCAGTGTTGTTTCATGTGTAAGTGAACGACGTGACAGAAGAAATCTATTTAAAGGTGTCATTGTCTGCTGATGATGTAAAAAGTAATTAAATTATAAACAGAATCAGACCAGGAAAGACAACAGATGTTGTCTTGACAAATTGTTGGATTAGTTAAACAAGCGGCTTTTAGAATTTACCTCAGTTAATGCAAACTTATAAGAATAAGTGGAGGGTAAAAAAGGCAGGAAACAGTTTACGGGCTTTAAGGGCAAAGGCTGCACACTACCTTGATGTTAGGACGGGCTTTAAGGACAAAGGCTGCACATTACCTTGATGTTAGGACGGGCTTTAAGGGCAAAGGCTGCCCACTACCTTGATGTTAGGACGGGCTTTAAGGGCAAAGGCTGCACACTACCTTGATGTTAGGACGGGCTTTAAGGGCAAAGGCTGCACACTACCTTGATGTTAGGACGGGCTTTAAGGGCAAAGGCTGCCCACTACCTTGATGTTAGGACGGGCTTTAAGGTCAAAGGCTGCACACTACCTTGATGTTAGGACGGGCTTTAAGGTCAAAGGCTGCACACTACCTTGATGTTAGGACGGGCTTTAAGGACAAAGGCTGCACACTACCTTGATGTTAGGATGACCATAGCTCCAAATATTCCTCCTGAGGACATAAAGCAATAAGGGTTATAACACAGTACTGGCAAATATAAAGGTAGCCTTCAGAAACTCAACAAAGCGGCATTTACGACTCTTCTGCGCATACGGTATATTGAGGTCGTGCAACCTCAGTTGGATAGGAGAGTGAAGTAGTTGAGGCAGGACCCATACCAAGCTTTAAGAAAAGGTACGATAAAGCTCTTGGAGCCGGGAGAGAGTGGACCTAAAAGAGACCAGCGATAAGGCAGAGTCAAGAGCTGTGACTCAACCCCTGCACCCACATATAGGTGAGTACACACACAGAAAGAGTTGTGGAGAAAATTTCTCCAGAAAGGGGGGTTATCGATCCCCTTTCAACCCCCTTCAGCCCTTTTCAGTCCTTTCACCCTGAGGGACAACCCTCTCAGAAAGAGCAAATAGCGTCTTGTTTGCTTCCGATCAACAGTTTAATTGGAAGCAGATGCAGTACCAGCGTGTGTCATAGTCACGCCACTCTACTTGCAAGAGACCAGTGTTGCAACCATAGTCTGGATTAATGGGAGCAATTACTCTCTTACCGTAGCAGGAAAATTTACAAGATAAACCCCTGCACCACTTTATTCACAATGTGGGACAATTATGAATTCCCGGAGATAGATAGATATCAAGAAATCTATCATTGGTAATGAATCTGTGATGATGTTAAGGAAGTAGGGAAATTATACAGAAGTCTGCGATTTTGTGGCCGCACCCCAAGGCGAGACCTTGCTCCATGGTAGATTGATTTAAGAACTGGTACATTAAACTCGTGTTTCACGCTAGAACAGACAAAGACACTAGTGATTCGCACGTTTCTGTTTCTCAGTGACAATCTCAGCTATTCGTGGTAGAACTATGGTGTGAAATTACCGCGAAGTAAAGGACGAATATTGAAGAAGAGTGCAGAGTTAGTGTGTTACGAACAATCTTCAGAGAGAGACAGTGCCACCGAAGCATTTCTGTTTCAGTTAAGACACCGATACAGTGTTACATCCATGCCACAAGACAGGGAACTTACGGGTCCAATACAATACCCGGGTGAAAATAAATGGTATCAAATACCGACACAGTGGAAATATAAACACATATGCAGTATAATGTGATCCTTTATTGACAACGTTTCGCCCACACAGTGGGCTTTTTCAAGTCACACACATAGATCTGTTTGTGACTTGAAAAAGCCCACTGTGTGGGTGAAACGTTGTCAATAAAGGATCACATTATACTGCATATGTGTTTATATTTCCACAATACACGGGTAAGTCTAGTAAGTTGTGATGCTAGTTAGGTTGGCTGCGCACCGGATAGCTAGATTAAACCTTTACTGGAGTTACCATATTAACCCGTGATCTATGGGCCATTGCCCCAAAGGAGCGTTATATCAGCATATCATTCAGGAACTGAATACTGACTCAACTTACTGTTTTTTGGGCTCAATGGCACACAAATCACGGGTTAATATTGTAACTCTGGGACTGCAAGAAGGCCTTCGACACATTTCCTCATAAGAGATCAGTGTAAAAGCTAGAGAATCAGGCACACATAACAGGGAAGGCACTGAAATGAATCAGAGAATGCCTGACAGGGAGGCAACAACGAGTCATGGTACGTGATAAGGTGTCACAGTGGGCGCTTGTGACGAGCGGGGTCCACAGGGGTCAGTCCCGGGACCAGTGATGTTTTTGGTATATGTGAATGACATGACGGAAGGGATAGACTCAGAAGTGTCCCTGTTTGAAGATGATGTGAAGTTAATGATGAGAATTAAATCGGATGAGGATCAGGCAGGACTACAATGAGACTTGGATAGGCTGGAAGCCTGATCCAGCAACTGGCTCCTCGAATTTAACCCAGACAAATGCAAAGTAATAACACTCGGGAAGGGCAAAGAAGACCACATACAGAGTATAGGCTAAGTGGGCTAAGACTGCAAACCTCACTCAAGGTATAATACCGACCACATCTCCTGAGGCGCATATCAACCAGATAACTGCTGCAGCATATGGGCTCCTGGTAAACCTGAGGATAGCGTTCCG
This sequence comes from Cherax quadricarinatus, assembly GCF_038502225.1. Classification (NCBI taxonomy): domain Eukaryota; kingdom Metazoa; phylum Arthropoda; class Malacostraca; order Decapoda; family Parastacidae; genus Cherax; species Cherax quadricarinatus. Next base: position 33,928,336 of record NC_091313.1, read on the forward strand.
ATACCTCAGTAAGGAATCATTCAAGACTCTGTACACCGTGTACGTCAGGCCCATACTGGAGTATGCAGCACCAGTTTGGAGCCCACACCTGGTCAAGCACATCAAGATATTAGAGAAAGTGCAAAGGTTTTCAACAAGAGTAGTCTCAGAGCCAAGGGAAATGTCCTATGAAGAAAGGTTAAGGGAAATCGGCCTGACGACATTGGAGGACAGGAGGGTTAGGGGAGACATGATAACGACATACGAAATGCTTAAAGGAATTGACAAGGTGTACAGAGACAGGATGTTCCACAGATGAGACACAGCAACAAGAGGTCACAATTGGAAGCTGAAGATTCAAATGAGTCAAAGGGATGTTAGGAAGTATTTCTTTAGTCACAGAGTTGTTATTATGTGGAATAGTCTGGAGAGTGACGTAGTGGAGGTGAGAACCATACAAAGTTTTAAGACGAGGTATAACAAAGCTCATGGAGCAGGGAGAGACTAGGCCTAGTATTTAATAGTGAAGAGGCGGGGCCAGGAGCTATGCAGCCACAAATAGGTATGTACACACACACTTACAAAACATTCATCAGCGTAAACAATAAACAATAAACAATAAACAATAAACAATAAACAATAAACAATAAACAATAAACAATAAACAATAAACAATAAACAATAAACAATAAACAATAAACAATAAACAATAAACAATAAACAATAAACAATAAACAATAAACAATAAATAGTAAACAATAAACAATAAACAATAAACAATAAACAATAAACAATAAACAATAAACAATAAACAATAAACAATAAACATCTCATAACTTCAACATTAACAATAAAGAATAATAAACAAACATTAAAATTTGGAACTAAAATTAAATGATCAAACAAATTGATAATTAAATCTGCCATAAAAAAAACGCAAATAATGGCCAAAGATCTTAACAAAATATTTTAGAATTTCTCCAATAATTAGAAAAGTGTTCAGAGAAATGCTTTCCTGAGAATTATTAATGTGTCACTTATTACGTCCATCATGGGTGATATTAAACTAATTACTCCATAATTATATTCATGGTGGTGGATGTGGCAGGGGAGAGAGAGAAGGCCAGGCAGGGGAGAGAGAGAAGGCCAGGCAGGGGAGAGAGAGAGAAGGCCAGGCAGGGGAGAGAGAGAAGGCCAGGCAGGGGAGAGAGAGAAGGCCAGGCAGGGGAGAGAGAGAAGGCCAGGCAGGGGAGAGAGAGAAGGCCAGGCAGGGGAGAGAGAGAAGGCCAGGCAGGGGAGAGAGAGAAGGCCAGGCAGGGGAGAGAGAGAAGGCCAGGCAGGGGAGAGAGAGAAGGCCAGGCAGGGGAGAGAGAGAAGGCCAGGCAGGGGAGAGAGAGAAGGCCAGGCAGGGGAGAGAGAGAAGGCCAGGCAGGGGAGAGAGAGAAGGCCAGGCAGGGGTGAGAGAGAAGGCCAGAGGGGAGAGAGAGAAGGCCAGGCAGGGGAGAGAGAGAAGGCCAGGCAGGGGAGAGAGAGAAGGCCAGGCAGGGGAGAGAGAGAAGGCCAGGCAGGGGAGAGAGAGAAGGCCAGGCAGGGGGGAGAGAGAAGGCCAGGCAGGGGAGAGAGAGAAGGCCAGGCAGGGGGGAGAGAGACAGCACGCCAGGCCGGAGAGAGACAGACGGCCAGGCAGGGGAGAGAGAGAAAGGCCAGGCAGGGGAGAGAGAGAAGGCCAGGCAGGGGGGAGAGAGAAGGCCAGGCAGGGGAGAGAGAGAAGGCCAGGCAGGGGGGAGAGAGAAGGCCCGGCAGGGGGGAGAGAGAGAGAAGGCCAGGCAGGGGAGAGAGAGAAGGCCAGGCAGGGGGGAGAGAGAGAAGGCCAGGCAGGGGAGAGAGAGAAGGCCAGGCAGGGGAGAGAGAGAAGGCCAGGCAGGGGAGAGAGAGAAGGCAAGGCAGGGGAGAGAGAGAAGGCCAGGCCAGGCAGGAGAGAGAGAGAAGGCCAGGCAGGGGAGAGAGAGAAGGCAAGGCAGGGGAGAGAGAGAAGGCCAGGCAGGAGAGAGAGAGAAGGCCAGGCAGGGGAGAGAGAGAAGGCCAGGCAGGAGAGAGAGAGAAAGCCAGGCAGGGGAGAGAGAGAAGGCCAGGCAGGGGAGAGAGAGAAGGCCAGGCAGGGGAGAGAGAGAAGGCAAGGCAGGGGAGAGAGAGAAGGCCAGGCAGGGGAGAGAGAGAAGGCCAGGCAGGGGGGAGAGAGAGAAGGCCAGGCAGGGGAGAGAGAGAAGGCCAGGCAGGGGAGAGAGAGAAGGCCAGGCAGGGGAGAGAGAGAGAAGGCCAGGCAGGGGAGAGAGAGAAGGCCAGGCAGGGGAGAGAGAGAGAAGGCCAGGCAGGGGAGAGAGAGAAAGCCAGGCAGGGGAGAGAGAGAAGGCCAGGCAGGGGGGAGAGAGAGAAGGCCAGGCAGGGGAGAGAGAGAAGGCCAGGCAGGGGAGAGAGAGAAGGCAAGGCAGGGGAGAGAGAGAAGGCCAGGCAGGAGAGAGAGAGAAGGCCAGGCAGGGGAGAGAGAGAAGGCCAGGCAGGGGAGAGAGAGAAGGCCAGGCAGGGGAGAGAGAGAAGGCCAGGCAGGGGAGAGAGAGAAGGCCAGGCAGGGGAGAGAGAGAAGGCCAGGCAGGGGAGAGAGAGAAGGCCAGGCAGGGGAGAGAGAGAAGGCCAGGCAGGGGAGAGAGAGAAGGCCAGGCAGGGGAGAGAGAGAAGGCCAGGCAGGGGAGAGAGAGAAGGCCAGGCAGGGGAGAGAGAGAAGGCCAGGCAGGGGGGAGAGAGAAGGCCAGGCAGGGGAGAGAGAGAAGGCTAGGCAGGGGAGAGAGAGAGAAGGCCAGGCAGGGGAGAGAGAGAAGGCCAGGCAGGGGAGAGAGAGAAGGCCAGGCAGGGGAGAGAGAGAAGGCCAGGCAGGGGGGAGAGAGAAGGCCAGGCAGGGGAGAGAGAGAAGGCCAGGGGAGAGAGAGAAGGCCAGGCAGGGGAGAGAGAGAAGGCCAGGCAGGGGAGAGAGAGAAGGCCAGGCAGGGGAGAGAGAGAAGGCCAGGCAGGGGAGAGAGAGAAGGCCAGGCAGGGGAGAGAGAGAAGGCCAGGCAGGGGAGAGAGAGAAGGCCAGGCAGGGGAGAGAGAAGGCCAGGCAGGGGAGAGAGAGAAGGCCAGGCAGGGGAGAGAGAGAAGGCCAGGCAGGGGAGAGAGAGAAGGCCAGGCAGGGGAGAGAGAGAAGGCCAGGCAGGGGAGAGAGAGAAGGCCAGGCAGGGGAGAGAGAGAAGGCCAGGCAGGGGAGAGAGAGAAAGCCAGGCAGGGGAGAGAGAGAAGGCCAGGCAGGGGAGAGAGAGAGAAGGCCAGGCAGGGGAGAGAGAGAAGGCCAGGCAGGGGAGAGAGAGAAGGCCAGGCAGGGGGGAGAGAGAAGGCCAGGCAGGCGAGAGAGAGAAGGCAAGGCAGGGGAGAGAGAGAAGGCCAGGCAGGGGAGAGAGAGAAGGCCAGGCAGGGGGGAGAGAGAAGGCCAGGCAGGGGAGAGAGAGAAGGCCAGGCAGGGGAGAGAGAGAAGGCAAGGCAGGGGAGAGAGAGAAGGCCAGGCAGGGGGGAGAGAGAAGGCCAGGCAGGGGAGAGAGAGAAGGCAAGGCAGGGGAGAGAGAGAAGGCCAGGCAGGGGAGAGAGAGAAGGCCAGGCAGGGGGGAGAGAGAAGGCCAGGCAGGGGAGAGAGAGAAGGCAAGGCAGGGGAGAGAGAGAAGGCCAGGCAGGGGAGAGAGAGAAGGCCAGGCAGGGGAGAGAGAGAGAGGCCCTGGCAGAGGGTAGTGGCAGTGGTGAAGGCAGTGACCCTGGCAATGGGTAGAGAGGCTGTGGCTCGGGGTAGTGGCGCTAGCAATAGGAGAGAGGCCCCGGCAGGGAAGGTGGGTAGAGAGGCTCTGGCAGGGGAGGTGGGTAGAGAGGCTCTGGCAGGGAAGGCGGGTAGAGATGCCCTGGAAGGAAAGGTGGGTAGAGAAACCCTGGAAGGGAAGGTGGGTAGGGAGACCCTGGAAGGGAAGGTGGGTAGAGAGACCCTGGAAGGAAAGGTGGGTAGAGAGACCCTGGAAGGGAAGGTGGGTAGAGAGACCCTGGCAGGGAAGGTAGGTAGAGAGAACCTGGAAGGGAAGGTGGGTAGAGACCCTGGCAGGGAAGGTGGGTAGAGAGGCCCTGGCAGGGAAGGTGGGTAGAGACCCTGGTAGGGAAGGTGGGTAGAGACCCTGGCAGGGAAGGTGGGTAGAGACCCTGGTAGGGAAGGTGGGTAGAGAGAACCTAGAAGGGAAGGTGGGTAGAGACTCTGGCAGGGAAGGTGGGTAGAGAGAACCTGGAAGGGAAGGCGGGTAGAGACCCTGGCAGGGAAGGTGGGTAGAGAGACCCTGGCAGGGAAGGTGGGTAGAGACCCTGGTAGGGAAGGTGGGTAGAGACACTTGCAGGGAAGGTGGGTAGAGAGAACCTGAAAGGGAAGGTGGGTAGAGACTCTGGCAGGAAAGGTGGGTAGAGACCCAGGAAGGGAAGGTGGGTAGAGACCCTGGCAGGGAAGGTAAGTAGAGAGACCCTGACAGAGAAGGTGGGTAGAGACCCTGGAAGGGAAGGTGGGTAGAGAGACTCTGGAAGGGAAGGTGGGTAGAGAGACCCTGGCAGGGAAGGTGGGTAGAGACCCAGGCAGGGAAGGTGGGTAGAGACCCTGGCAGAGAAGGTGGGTAGAGAGACCCTGACAGAGAAGGTGGGTAGAGACCCTGGAAGGGAAGGTGGGTAGAGAGACTCTGGAAGGGAAGGTGGGTAGAGAGACCCCTGGCAGGGAAGGTGGGTAGAGACCCAGGCAGGGAAGGTGGGTAGAGACCTTGGCAGAGAAGGTGGGTAGAGAGACCCTGACAGAGAAGGTGGGTAGAGACCCTGGAAGGGAAGGTGGGTAGAGAGACAATGGAAGGGAAGGTGGGTAGAGACCCTGGAAGGGAAGATGAGTAGAGAGACCCTGGAAGGGAAGGTGGGTAGAGACCCTGGAAGGGAAGATGGGTAGAGAGACCCTGGAAGGGAAGGTGGGTAGAGAGGCCCTGGCAGGGAAGGTGGGTAGAGACCCTGGAATGGAAGGTGGGTAGAGAGGCCCTAGAGGAAAGTGGGTAGAGAGACCTTGGCAGGTAAGGTGGTAAGAGACCCAGGCAGGGAAGGTAATTAGAGACCCTGGCAGGGAAGGTGGGTAGAGACCCTGGAAGGGAACGAGGGTAGAGAGGCCCTGGAAGGTAAGGTGGGTAGAGAGGCCCTGGAAGGGAAGGTGGGTAGAGAGACCCTGGAAGTGAACGAGGGTAGAGAGACCCTGGAAGTGAACGAGGGTAGAGAGGCCCTGGAAGATAAGGTGGGTAGAGAGGCCCTGGAAGGGAAGGTGGGTAGAGTGGCCCTTGCAGGGAACGTGGGTAGAGAGACTCTGGCAGCAAAGGTGGGTAGAGAGACCCTGGCAGGAAAGGTGGGTAGAGAGACCCTGGCAGGAAAGGTGGGAAGAGAGACCCTGGCAGGAAAGGTGGGTAGAGAGACCCTGGCAGGAAAGGTGGGTAGAGAGACCCTGGCAGGAAAGGTGGGTAGAGAGACCCTGGAAGGGGGAAGAGGTAGGCCACAATAAACACCTTCTGGTAATTTGTAATAATCATGAGAGCCGTTGCTAAACTTTTCCTCAAATTACCTGACATCTCTTTTTATTGGGCCTAATTGACAGAACATGAGTTTTTATCCTGTTAGCGCTTACTTCAAGGTAACTTTCTCAGGATACAACACCAGGACTCACAACACACGAAGCTTCCCAGGATACAACACCAGGAGTCACAACACACGAAGCTTCCCAGGATACAACACCAGGAGTCACTACACACGAAGCTTCCCAGGATACAACACCAGGAGTCACAACACACGAAGCTTCCCAGGATACAACACCAGGAGTCACAACACACGAAGCTTCCCAGGATACAACACCAGGAGTCACAACACACGAAGCTTCCCAGGATACAACACCAGGAGTCACAACACACGAAGCTTCCCAGGATACAACACCAGGAGTCACAACACACGAAGCTTCTCAGGATACAAGACCAGGAGTCACAATACACAAAGCTTCCCAGGATACAACACCAGGAGTCACAATACACAAAGCTTCCCAGGATACAACACCAGGAGTCACAACACACTAAGCTTCTCAGGATACAACACCAAGAGTCACAACACGCGAAGCTTCCCAGAATACAACACCAGGAGTCACAACACACGAAGCTTCCCAGAATACAACACCAGGAGTCACAACACACGAAGTTTCCCAGAATACAACACCAGGAGTCACAACACACGAAGCTTCCCAGAATACAACACCAGGAGTCACAACACACAAAGCTTCTCAGCATACAACACCAGGAGTCACAACACACAAAGCTTCTCAGCATACAACACCAGGAGTCACAACACACAAAGCTTTCCAGGATACAACACCAGGAGTCACAACACACAAAGCTTCTCAGCATACAACACCAGGAGTCACAACACACAAAGCTTCCCAGGATACAACACCAGGAGTCACAACACACAATGCTTATCAGGATACAATACCAGGAGTCACAACACACGAAGTTTCTCAGGATACAACACCAAGAGTCACAACACGCGAAGCTTCCCAGAATACAACACCAGGAGTCACAACACACGAAGCTTCCCAGAATACAACACCAGGAGTCACAACACACGAAGTTTCCCAGAATACAACACCAGGAGTCACAACACACGAAGCTTCCCAGAATACAACACCAGGAGTCACAACATACGAAGCTTCCCAGAATACAACACCAGGAGTCACAACACACGAAGCTTCCCAGAATACAACACCAGGAGTCACAACACACGAAGCTTCCCAGGATACAACACCAGGAGTCACAACACACGAAACTTCCCAGAATACAACACCAGGAGTCACAACACACGAAGCTTCCCAGAATACAACACCAGGAGTCACAACACACGAAGCTTCCCAGAATACAACACCAGGAGTCACAACACACGAAGCTTCCCAGAATACAACACCAGGAGTCACAACACACGAAGCTTCCCAGAATACAACACCAGGAGTCACAACACACGAAGCTTCCCAGAATACAACACCAGGAGTCACAACACACGAAGCTTCCCAGAATACAACACCAGGAGTCACAACACACGAAGCTTCCCAGAATACAACACCAGGAGTCACAACACACGAAGCTTCCCAGGATACAACACCAGGAGTCACAACGCACTAAGCTTCTCAGGATCCAACACCAGGAGTCATAACACACGAAGCTTCTCAGGATACAACACCAGGACTCACAACACACGAAGCTTCCCAGGATACAACACCAGGAGTCACAACACACGAAGCTTCCCAGGATACAACACCAGGAGTCACAACACACGAAGCTTCCCAGGATACAACACCAGGAGTCACAACACACGAAGCTTCCCAGGATACAACACCAGGAGTCACAACACACGAAGCTTCCCAGGATACAACACCAGGAGTCACAACACACGAAGCTTCCCAGGATACAACACCAGGAGTCACAACACACGAAGCTTCCCAGGATACAACACCAGCAGTCACAACACACGAAGCTTCTCAGGATACAAGACCAGGAGTCACAATACACAAAGCTTCCCAGGATACAACACCAGGAGTCACAATACACAAAGCTTCCCAGGATACAACACCAGGAGTCACAACACACTAAGCTTCTCAGGATACAACACCAAGAGTCACAACACGCGAAGCTTCCCAGAATACAACACCAGGAGTCACAACACACGAAGCTTCCCAGAATACAACACCAGGAGTCACAACACACGAAGTTTCCCAGAATACAACACCAGGAGTCACAACACACGAAGCTTCCCAGAATACAACACCAGGAGTCACAACACACAAAGCTTCTCAGCATACAACACCAGGAGTCACAACACACAAAGCTTCTCAGCATACAACACCAGGAGTCACAACACACAAAGCTTTCCAGGATACAACACCAGGAGTCACAACACACAAAGCTTCTCAGCATACAACACCAGGAGTCACAACACACAAAGCTTCCCAGGATACAACACCAGGAGTCACAACACACAATGCTTATCAGGATACAATACCAGGAGTCACAACACACGAAGCTTCTCAGGATACAACACCAAGAGTCACAACACGCGAAGCTTCCCAGAATACAACACCAGGAGTCACAACACACGAAGCTTCCCAGAATACAACACCAGGAGTCACAACACACGAAGTTTCCCAGAATACAACACCAGGAGTCACAACACACGAAGCTTCCCAGAATACAACACCAGGAGTCACAACATACGAAGCTTCCCAGAATACAACACCAGGAGTCACAACACACGAGGCTTCCCAGAATACAACACCAGGAGTCACAACACACGAAGCTTCCCAGAATACAACACCAGGAGTCACAACACACGAAGCTTCCCAGGATACAACACCAGGAGTCACAACACACGAAGCTTCCCAGAATACAACACCAGGAGTCACAACACACGAAGCTTCCCAGAATACAACACCAGGAGTCACAACACACGAAGTTCCCAGAATACAACACCAGGAGTCACAACACACGAAGCTTACCAGAATACAACACCAGGAGTCACAACACACGAAGCTTCCCAGAATACAACACCAGGAGTCACAACACACGAAGCTTCCCAGGATACAACACCAGGAGTCACAACACACGAAGCTTCCCAGAATACAACACCAGGAGTCACAACACACGAAGCTTCCCAGAATAAAACACCAGGAGTCACAACACAGTAAGCTTCCCAGAATACAACACCAGGAGTCACAACACACGAAGCTTCCCAGAATACAACACCAGGAGTCACAACACAGGAAGCTTACCAGAATACAACACCAGGAGTCACAACACACTAAGCTTCCCAGAATACAACACCAGGAGTCACAACACACGAAGCTTCCCAGAATACAACACCAGGAGTCACAACACACGAAGCTTCCCAGAATACAACACCAGGAGTCACAACACACGAAGCTTCCCAGAATACAACACCAGGAGTCACAACACACGAAGCTTCCCAGGATACAACACCAGGAGTCACAACACACGAAGCTTCCCAGGATACAACACCAGGAGTCACAACACACGAAGCTTCCCAGAATACAACACCAGGAGTCACAACACACGAAGCTTCCCAGGATACAACACCAGGAGTCACAACACACGAAGCTTCCCAGAATACAACACCAGGAGTCACAACACACGAAGCTTCCCAGAATACAACACCAGGAGTCACAACACACGAAGCTTCCCAGAAAACAACACCAGGAGTCACAACACACGAAGCTTCCCAGAATACAACACCAGGAGTCACAACACACGAAGCTTCCCAGAATACAACACCAGGAGTCACAACACAGGAAGCTTCTCAGGATACAACACCAGGAGTCACAACACACGAAGCTTCCCAGAATACAACACCAGGAGTCACAACACACGAAGCTTCCCAGGATACAACACCAGGAGTCAGAAGCTTCACAACACAGGAGTCACAACACACGAAGCTTCCCAGAATACAACACCAGGAGTCACAACACACGAAGCTTCCCAGAATACAACACCAGGAGTCACAACACACGAAGCTTCCCAGAATACAACACCAGGAGTCACAACACACGAAGCTTCCCAGAATACAACACCAAGAGTCACAACACACGAAGCTTCCCAGAATACAACACCAGGAGTCACAACACACGAAGCTTCCCAGAATACAACACCAGGAGTCACAACATACGAAGCTTCCCAGAATACAACGCCAGGAGTCACAACACACGAAGCTTCCCAGAATACAACACCAGGAGTCACAACACACGAAGCTTCCCAGAATACAACACCAGGAGTCACAACACACGAACCTTACCAGAATACAACACCAGGAGTCACAACACACGAAGCTTCCCAGAATACAACCCCAGGAGTCACAACACAGGCTTCCCAGGATACAACACCAGGAGTCACAACACAGGAAGCTTCTCAGGATACAACACCAGGAGTCACAACACACGAAGCTTCCCAGAATACAACACCAGGAGTCACAACACACGAAGCTTCCCAGGATACAACACCAGGAGTCACAACACACGAAGCTTCCCAGAATACAACACCAGGAGTCACAACACACGAAGCTTCCCAGAATACAACACCAGGAGTCACAACACACGAAGCTTCCCAGAATACAACACCAGGAGTCACAACACACGAAGCTTCCCAGAATACAACACCAGGAGTCACAACACACGAAGCTTCCCAGGATACAACACCAGGAGTCACAACACACGAAGCTTCCCAGAATACAACACCAGGAGTCACAACACACGAAGCTTCCCAGAATACAACACCAGGATTCACAACACACGAAGCTTACCAGAATACAACACCAGGAGTCACAACACAGGAAGCTTCCCAGAATACAACACCAGGAGTCACAACACAGGAAGCTTCCCAGAATACAACACCAGGAGTCACAACACACGAAGCTTCCCAGAATACAACACCAGGAGTCACAACACACGAAGCTTCCCAGGATACAACACCAGTAGTTACAACACACGAAGCTTCCCAGAATACAACACCAGGAGTCACAACACACGAAGGTTCCCAGGATACAACACCAGGAGTCACAACACACAAAGCTTCCCAGGATACAACACCAGGAGTCACAACACACGAAGCTTCCCAGAATACAACACCAGGAGTCACAACACACGAAGCTTCCCAGGATACAACACCAGGAGTCACAACACCAGGAGTCACAACACACGAAGCTTCCCAGAATACAACACCAGGAGTCACAACACACGAAGCTTCCCAGAATACAACACCAAGAGTCACAACACACGAAGCTTCCCAGAATACAACACCAGGAGTCACAACACACGAAGCTTCCCAGAATACAACACCAGGAGTCACACAACACAGAATACAACACCAGGAAGCTTCCCAGAATACAACACCAGGAATCACAACACACGAAGCTTCCCAGGATACAACACCAGGAGTCACAACACACGAAGCTTCCCAGAATACAACACCGGGAATCACAACACACGAAGCTTCCCAGAATACAACACCAGGAGTCACAACACACGAAGCTTCCCGGAATACAACACCAGGAGTCACAACACACGAAGCTTCCCAGTATACAACACCAGGAGTCACAACACACGAAGCTTCCCAGTATACAACACCAGGAGTCACAACACACGAAGCTTCCCAGAATACAACACCAGGAGTCACAACACACGAAGCTTCCCAGTATACAACACCAGGAGTCACAACACACGAAGCTTCCCAGAATACAACACCAGGAGTCACAACACACGAAGCTTCCCAGAATACAACACCAGGAGTCACAACACAGTAAGCTTCCCAGAATACAACACCAGGAGTCACAACACACGAAGCTTCCCAGAATACAACACCAGGAGTCACAACACAGGAAGCTTACCAGAATACAACACCAGGAGTCACAACACACGAAGCTTCCCAGAATACAACACCAGGAGTCACAACACACGAAGCTTCCCAGAATACAACACCAGGAATACAACACCAGGAGTCACAACACACGAAGCTTCCCAGAATACAACACCAGGAGTCACAACACACGAAGCTTCCCAGATATCACAACACACGAAACTTCCCAGGGAGTCACAACACACGAAGCTTCCCGGAATACAACACCAGGAGTCACAACACACGAAGCTTCCCAGTATACAACACCAGGAGTCACAACACACGAAGCTTCCCAGAATACAACACCAGGAGTCACAACACACGAAGCTTCCCAGTATACAACACCAGGAGTCACAACACACGAAGCTTCCCACCATACAACACCAGGAGTCACAACACACGAAGCTTCCCAGAATACAACACCAGGAGTCACAACACACGAAGCTTCCCACGATACAACACCAGGAGTCACAACACACGAAGCTTCCCAGGATACAACACCAGGAGTCACAACACACGAAGCTTCCCAGAACAACACCAGGAGTCACAACACACAAGCTTCCCAGGATACAACACCAGGAGTCACAACACACGAAGCTTCCCAGAATACAACACCAGGAGTCACAACACACGAAGCTTCCCAGAATACAACACCAGGAGTCACAACACACGAAAGCTTCCCAGAATACAACACCAGGAGTCACAACACACGAAGCTTCCCAGGATACAACACCAGGAGTCACAACACACGAAGCTTCCCAGGATACAACACCAGGAGTCACAACACACGAAGCTTCCCAGAATACAACACCAGGAGTCACAACACACGAAGCTTCCCAGAATACAACACCAGGAGTCACAACACACGAAGCTTCCCAGAATACAACACCAGGAGTCACAACACACGAAGCTTCCCAGAATACAACACCAGGAGTCACAACACAGGAAGCTTCCCAGAATACAACACCAGGCGTCACAACACACGACGCTTCCCAGGATACAACACCAGGAGTACAACACCAGGAGTCACAACACACGAAGCTTACCATGATACCACAACAGGAGTCACAACACACGAAGCTTCCCAGAATACAACACCAGGAGTCACAACACACGAAGCTTCCCAGAATACAACACCAGGAGTCACAACACACGAAGCTTCCCAGGATACAACACCAGGAGTCACAACACACGAAGCTTCCCAGAATACAACACCAGGAGTCACAACACACGAAGCTTCCCAGAATACAACACCAGGAGTCACAACACACGAAGCTTCCCAGAATACAACACCAGGAGTCACAACACACGAAGCTTCCCAGAATACAACACCAGGAGTCACAACACACGAAGCTTCCCAGAATACAACACCAGGAGTCACAACACACGAAGCTTCCCAGAATACAACACCAGGAGTCACAACACACGAAGCTTCCCAGAATACAACACCAGGAGTCACAACACACGAAGCTTCCCAGAATACAACACCAGGAGTCACAACACACGATGCTTCCCAGAATACAACACCAGGAGTCACAACACACGAAGCTTCCCAGAATACAACACCAGGAGTCACAACACACGAAGCTTCCCACGATACAACACCAGGAGTCACAACACACGAAGCTTCCCAGAATACAACACCAGGAGTCACAACACACGAAGCTTCCCAGAATACAACACCAGGAGTCACAACACACGAAGCTTCCCAGAATACAACACCAGGAGTCACAACACACGAAGCTTCCCAGAATACAACACCAGGAGTCACAACACACGAAGCTTCCCAGAATACAACACCAGGAGTCACAACACACGAAGCTTCCCAGAATACAACACCAGGAGTCACAACACACGAAGCTTCCCAGAATACAACACCAGGAGTCACAACACACGAAGCTTCCCAGAATACAACACCAGGAGTCACAACACACGAAGCTTCCCAGAATACAACACCAGGAGTCACAACACACGAAGCTTCCCAGAATACAACACCAGGAGTCACAACACACGAAGCTTCCCAGAATACAACACCAGGAGTCACAACACACGAAGCTTCCCAGGATACAACACCAGGAGTCACAACACACGAAGCTTCCCAGAATACAACACCAGGAGTCACAACACACGAAGCTTCCCAGAATACAACACCAGGAGTCACAACACACGAAGCTTCCCAGAATACAACACCAGGAGTCACAACACACGAAGCTTCCCAGGATACAACACCAGGAGTCACAACACACGAAGCTTCCCAGAATACAACACCAGGAGTCACAACACACGAAGCTTCCCAGAATACAACACCAGGAGTCACAACACACGAAGCTTCCCAGAATACAACACCAGGAGTCACAACACACGAAGCTTCCCAGAATACAACACCAGGAGTCACAACACACGAAGCTTCCCAGAATACAACACCAGGAGTCACAACACACGAAGCTTCCCAGAATACAACACCAGGAGTCACAACACACTAAGCTTCCCAGAATACAACACCAGGAGTCACAACACTCGAAGCTTCCCAGATTACAACACCAGGAGTCACAACACACGAAGCTTCCCAGAATACAACACCAGGAGTCACAACAAACGAAGCTTCCCAGAATACAACACCAGGAGTCACAACACTCGAAGCTTCCCAGATTACAACACCAGGAGTCACAACACACGAAGCTTCCCAGGATACAACACCAGGAGTCACAACACACGAAGGAATACAACACCAGTCACAACACACGAAGCTTCCCAGAATACAACACCAGGAGTCACAACACACGAAGCTTCCCAGAATACAACACCAGGAGTCACAACACACGAAGCTTCCCAGGATACAACACCAGGAGTCACAACACACGAAGAATACAACACCAGGAGTCACAACACACGAAGCTTCCCAGAATACAACACCAGGAGTCACAACACTCGAAGCTTCCCAGATTACAACACCAGGAGTCACAACACACGAAGCTTCCCAGATTACAACACCAGGAGTCACAACACACGAAGCTTCCCAGAATACAACACCAGGAGTCACAACACACGAAGCTTCCCAGAATACAACACCAGGAGTCACAACACACGAAGCTTCCCAGAATACAACACCAGGAGTCACAACACACGAAGCTTCCCAGATACAACACCAGGAGTCACAACACACGAAGCTTCCCAGGATACAACACCAGGAGTCACAACACACGAAGCAACACCAGGAGTCACAACACACGAAGCTTCCCAGAATACAACACCAGGAGTCACAACACACAGGAGTCACAACACACGAAGCTTCCCAGGGAGTCACAACACACGAAGCTTCCCAGAATACAACACCAGGAGTCACAACACACGAAGCTTCCCAGAATACAACACCAGGAGTCACAACACACGAAGCTTCCCAGAATACAACACCAGGAGTCACAACACACGAAGCTTCCCAGAATACAACACCAGGAGTCACAACACACGAAGCTTCCCAGAATACAACACCAGGAGTCACAACACACGAAGCTTCCCAGAATACAACACCAGGAGTCACAACACACGAAGCTTCCCAGGATACAACACCAGGAGTCACAACACACGAAGCTTCCCAGGATACAACACCAGGAGTCACAACACACGAAGCTTCCCAGGATACAACACCAGGAGTCACAACACACTAAGCTTCCCAGGATACAACACCAGGAGTCACAACACACGAAGCTTCCCAGAATACAACACCAGGAGTCACAACACACGAAGCTTCCCAGAATACAACACCAGGAGTCACAACACACTAAGCTTCCCAGGATACAACACCAGGAGTCACAACACACGAAGCTTCCCAGGATACAACACCAGGAGTCACAACACACGAAGCTTCCCAGGATACAACACCAGGAGTCACAACACACGAAGCTTCCCAGAATACAACACCAGGAGTCACAACACACGAAGCTTCCCAGAATACAACACCAGGAGTCACAACACACGAAGCTTCCCAGAATACAACACCAGGAGTCACAACACACGAAGCTTCCCAGAATACAACACCAGGAGTCACAACACACGAAGCTTCCCAGGATACAACACCAGGAGTCACAACACACGAAGCTTCCCAGGATACAACACCAGGAGTCACAACACACGAAGCTTCCCAGGATACAACACCAGGAGTCACAACACACGAAGCTTCCCAGAATACAACACCAGGAGTCACAACACACGAAGCTTCCCAGAATACAACACCAGGAGTCACAACACACGAAGCTTCCCAGAATACAACACCAGGAGTCACAACACACGAAGCTTCCCAGAATACAACACCAGGAGTCACAACACACGAAGCTTCCCAGAATACAACACCAGGAGTCACAACACACGAAGCTTCCCAGGATACAACACCAGGAGTCACAACACACGAAGCTTCCCAGAATACAACACCAGGAGTCACAACACACGAAGCTTCCCAGAATACAACACCAGGAGTCACAACACACGAAGCTTCCCAGAATACAACACCAGGAGTCACAACACAGGAAGCTTCCCAGAATACAACACCAGGAGTCACAACACACGAAGCTTCCCAGGATACAACACCAGGAGTCACAACACAGGAAGCTTCCCAGGATACAACACCAGGAGTCACAACACACGAAGCTTCCCAGAATACAACACCAGGAGTCACAACACACGAAGCTTCCCAGAATACAACACCAGGAGTCACAACACACGAAGCTTCCCAGGATAAAACACCAGGAGTCACAACACACGAAACTTCCCAGAATACAACACCAGGAGTCACAACACACGATGCTTCCCAGAATACAACACCAGGAGTCACAACACACGAAGCTTCCCAGAATACAACACCAGGAGTCACAATACACTAAGCTTCCCAGAATACAACACCAGGAGTCACAACACACGAAGCTTCCCAGGATACAACACCAGGAGTCACAACACACGAAGCTTCCCAGAATACAACACCAGGAGTCACAACACACGAAGCTTCCCAGAATACAACACCAGGAGTCACAACACACGAAGCTTCCCAGAATACAACACCAGGAGTCACAACACACGAAGCTTCCCAGAATACAACACCAGGAGTCACAACACACGAAGCTTCCCAGAATACAACACCAGGAGTCACAACACACGAAGCTTCCCAGAATACAACACCAGGAGTCACAACACACGAAGCTTCCCAGAATACAACACCAGGAGTCACAACACACGAAGCTTCCCAGAATACAACACCAGGAGTCACAACACACGAAGCTTCCCAGGATACAACACCAGGAGTCACAACACACGAAGCTTCCCAGGATACAACACCAGGAGTCACAACACACGAAGCTTCCCAGGATACAACACCAGGAGTCACAACACACTAAGCTTCCCAGGATACAACACCAGGAGTCACAACACACGAAGCTTCCCAGAATACAACACCAGGAGTCACAACACACGAAGCTTCCCAGAATACAACACCAGGAGTCACAACACACGAAGCTTCCCAGAATACAACACCAGGAGTCACAACACACGAAGCTTCCCAGGATACAACACCAGGAGTCACAACACACGAAGCTTCCCAGAATACAACACCAGGAGTCACAACACACGAAGCTTCCCAGGATACAACACCAGGAGTCACAACACACGAAGCTTCCCAGAATACAACACCAGGAGTCACAACACACGAAGCTTCCCAGGATACAACACCAGGAGTCACAACACACGAAGCTTCCCAGGATACAACACCAGGAGTCACAACACACGAAGCTTCCCAGGATACAACACCAGGAGTCACAACACACGAAGCTTCCCAGGATACAACACCAGGAGTCACAACACACGAAGCTTCCCAGGATACAACACCAGGAGTCACAACACACGAAGCTTCCCAGAATACAACACCAGGAGTCACAACACACGAAGCTTCCCAGGATACAACACCAGGAGTCACAACACACGAAGCTTCCCAGGATACAACACCAGGAGTCACAACACACGAAGCTTCCCAGAATACAACACCAGGAGTCACAACACACGAAGCTTCCCAGAATACAACACCAGGAGTCACAACACACGAAGCTTCCCAGGATACAACACCAGGAGTCACAACACACGAAGCTTCCCAGAATACAACACCAGGAGTCACAACACACGAAGCTTCCCAGGATACAACACCAGGAGTCACAACACACGAAGCTTCCCAGAATACAACACCAGGAGTCACAACACACGAAGCTTCCCAGGATACAACACCAGGAGTCACAACACACGAAGCTTCCCAGAATACAACACCAGGAGTCACAACACACGAAGCTTCCCAGGATACAACACCAGGAGTCACAACACACGAAGCTTCCCAGAATACAACACCAGGAGTCACAACACACGAAGCTTCCCAGGATACAACACCAGGAGTCACAACACACGAAGCTTCCCAGAATACAACACCAGGAGTCACAACACACGAAGCTTCCCAGGATACAACACCAGGAGTCACAACACACGAAGCTTCCCAGAATACAACACCAGGAGTCACAACACACGAAGCTTCCCAGGATACAACACCAGGAGTCACAACACACGAAGCTTCCCAGAATACAACACCAGGAGTCACAACACACGAAGCTTCCCAGAATACAACACCAGGAGTCACAACACACGAAGCTTCCCAGGATACAACACCAGGAGTCACAACACACGAAGCTTCCCAGAATACAACACCAGGAGTCACAACACACGAAGCTTCCCAGGATACAACACCAGGAGTCACAACACACGAAGCTTCCCAGGATACAACACCAGGAGTCACAACACACGAAGCTTCCCAGAATACAACACCAGGAGTCACAACACACGAAGCTTCCCAGAATACAACACCAGGAGTCACAACACACGAAGCTTCCCAGAATACAACACCAGGAGTCACAACACACGAAGCTTCCCAGAATACAACACCAGGAGTCACAACACACGAAGCTTCCCAGGATACAACACCAGGAGTCACAACACACGAAGCTTCCCAGAATACAACACCAGGAGTCACAACACACGAAGCTTCCCAGAATACAACACCAGGAGTCACAACACACGAAGCTTCCCAGAATACAACACCAGGAGTCACAACACACGAAGCTTCTGGAAAACTTCGGATTTTTAGAAATATTACGTATGATTTTTTTGCGAACAACAGGTGAGACTTTTTATTTGAAGTCACGACCGATCTTACGTAGTGACTTAGTGATGTCAGGAGTTGTTGGTCTTGAATACGAGATGAGGTCGCTGGATCTTGGTATTATACAACCCAACATATCTTCAGTCATTCTATCATTCTACAAGAATGACTGGGTGAAATCTTGCTACTACAAACACTCAGTGCAATGAATTAAAAATAGAAGGTGCTGAACAGCACCTAAAGTCAGTACCTGACCAGCCGGGCTGTGATTCGTACGTATATTTGCGTGCGGCCAGCAGTAACAGCCTGGTTGATCAGACCCTGTTCCACCACGAGGCCTGGTCACATTCCGGGCAGCGGAGGCGTTGACCTCCGAAACCCTCTCCAGGTATACTCCAGGTATACTCCAGGTATACTCCAGGTATACTCCAGGTATACTCCAGGTATATAACTAGAAGGATTATGGCTTGTATGATTACAAGAAGAGATTTTGAATAATATCCTTAAAGACTAAATTGAACAGACTGACTTTAAATAGCAATAATTACGAAAGTTGATAAATCAGTTATCAGTAGAGAAGATATTAATATACAGAGACGCTGACTACATTAAATAAAATACCTCTACATTTATGACTCACGAAATCGTAATGACACGATTGCAAACAAATATTTATGCTTTCGTACTTTTAGATGGCGCTTAGAAAGGTGGAAAAAGAGTTCGTGAATAAAAAAAACACGAAATGGGTGAGGTTTAAACTTTTAATGAATGGTAAAACTCACGGGTGAGTGCTTAAGCCACTACTTGGTCAGCTAGAGGTACTCGTTTTACACAATGGTAGGATTGCTGGTGTCTTTTTTTATACCTCATAAGCAAGCAAGATAACAGGCATATCTTGCTACATTTACTTACACTTAGGTTACACTACACATACATGTACACGTAAATGTATATACCCTCATCTGAGTTTTCTTCCATTTTCTTACTAGTTCTTGTTCTTGTTTATTTCCTCCGTAAGCCATGCGTGTCGTAAGAGGCGACTAAAATGCGGTCAGCAAGGGGCTAGTAACCCTTTCTCCTGTATAAATTGCCACATGTTTTTCTTTATAGATGATCCTTCCTCGGTGTGGGAGATGGCAAGGACGCTGAATATGTATATATATAGAATAATAAGAGAGAAGAAGCTAGCCTATGAGAGGCTTTTACAAAGTAGAAGTGATGCAAGGAGGGAAGAGTATATGGAGAGAAAAAGAGAGGTTAAGAGAGTGGTGAAACAAAAAGAGAGCAAATGAGAGAGTGGGTGAGATGTTATCAACAAATTTTGTTGAAAATAAGAAAAAGCTTTGGAGTGAGATAAATAAGTTGAGAAAGCCTAGAGAACAAATGGATTTGACAGTTAAAAATAGGACAGGAGAGTTATTAAATGGACAGTTAGAGGTATCAGGAACATGAAGGGAATATGTTGAGGAATTGTTAAATGTTGATGAAGATAGGGAAGCTGTGAACTCGTGTATAGGGCAAGGAGAAATAACATCTTGTAGGAGTGAGGAAGAGCCAGTTGTGAGTGTGGGGGAGGTGCGTGAGGCAGTAGGTAGAATGAAAGGGGGTAAGGCAGTTGGGATTGATTGGATGAAGATAGAAATGTTAAAAACAGGTGGGGATATAGTTCAGGAGTGATTGGTGCTTTTACTGAATAAATGAATGGAAGAGGGTAAGGTACCTAGGGATTGGCAGAGAGCATGCATAGTTCCTTTGTATAAAGGCAAAGGGGATAAAAGAGAGTGCAGAAATTATTGGGAAATAAGTCTGTTGAGTATACCTGATAAAGTGAATGGTAGAGTTATTATTGGAAGAATTAAGAGTAAGACGAAGAGTAGGATAGCAGATGAACAAGGAGGCTTTAGGAAAGGTAGGGTGTGTGTGGACCAGGTGTTTATAGTGAAACATATAGGTGAACAGTATTTAGATAATGCTAAAGAGGTTTTTGTGGCATTTATGGAATTGGAAAAGGCGTATGACAAAGTGGATAGGGATGCAATGTGCAAGATGTATGGAATAAGAGGTAGGTTACTGAAAGCAGTGAAGAGTTTTTATGAGGCTCAAGTTAGAGTATGTAGGAGAGAGGGAGATTATTTCCCAGTAAAAGTAGACCTTTGACAAGGATGTGTGATGTCACCGTGGTTGTTTAATATATTTATAGATGGGGTTGTAAGAGAAGTTGCAAGAGGTGTGGGATTGAAAGATAAAGAATCTAACACAAATTTGGAATTGACATAGTTGCTCTTTGCTGATGACACGCTGCTTTTGGGAGATTCTGAAGAGAAGTTGCAGAGGTTGGTGGATGAGCTTGGTAGAATATGTAAAAGAAGAAAATTAAAAGTGAACATAGGAAACAGTAAGGTGATGAGGATAACAGAAAAGTTAGGTAATGAAAGACTGGATATCAGATTGGGAGGAAAAAGTATGGAGGAGGTGAATGTATTCATATATTTAGGAGTGGATCTGTCAGCCGATGGGTCTGTGAATAACGATGTGAATCATAGAATTGATGAGGGGAAAAAGGTGAGTGGTGCGCTGAGGAGTTTGCAGGGAAAAAGAACTTTGTCCATGGAAACAAAGAGGGGAATGTATGAGAGTATATTTATACCACCGCTCTTATGTGGGTGTGAAGCATGGGTGATGAATGTTGCAACAAGAAGAAGGCTGGAGGCATTGGAGATGTCATGTCTGAGGGCAATGGATGGAACAAAATAGAATGACTTCGAAAGTGTATAATTGTGTAGTGTGGGGAATGGGGGGTTGGGGTTGGCCTAGGAGAGGTTGGAGGGAGGTGGTAAAGGAGGTTTATGTGTGCGAGGGGCTTGGACTTCCAACAAGCATGCATGAGCATGGTAGATTGGAGAGAATGGAGACAAATGGTATTTAGGACTTGACGGGCTGTTGGAATGTGAGCAAGGTAACATTTATGAAGGGATTCAGAGAAACCGGCAGGTTGGACTTGAGTCCTGGAGATGGGAAGTACAGTGTCTGCACTCTGAAGGAAGGGTGTTAATGTTACAGTTCTATAACTCCATCACTGGTAAGAGAGTGATGGAGTGAATGATAGTGAAAAAATTTCTTTTTCGTGCCACCCTACCTTGGTGGGAAACTGCGTATGTGTTAATAAAATATATATATATATATATATATATATATATATATATATATATATATATATATATATATATATATATATATATATATATATATATATATATATATATATATATATATATATATATATATATATATATATATATATATACATATATATATATATATATATATATATATATATATATATATATATATATAATGTCGTGCCAAATAGGTGGAACTTGCGATCTTGGCTTAAATAGCAACGTTCTTCTTGCCGAATAAGGTAAGCGAAAATTTGCGTATGCAATAAGTTCGCAAAAATCTTTCTTAACCTAACGAAAATAAAATATGTTTCATTGTGTTTGTTTATTATTAAATTATTATAAACTTATCTAAAATATATCTTGTTGGATTAGACTAAATTAAATTGCGCTTGTTATAATAAGGTCAGGTACGTTTCCTAAGGATCTTTTGGTACAAAATTATTAATTTTCACATTAATATAAATGAAAAAAAAAATCTTTAAAAGTATAAGAGAAAATTTTAGAAAAGACTTAATTTTAAATGAGTTCTTGATAACTGACCAGTTTAACCTGTTCGTCACGAGATATCTATCTATCTATCTATCTATCTATCTATCTATATATATATATATATATATATATATATATATATATATATATATATATATATATATATATATATATATATATATATATATATACATATATATATATATATATATATATATATATATATATATATATATATATATATATATATATATATATATATATATATATATATATATATATATATATATATATATACATATATATATATATATATACATATATATATATATATATATATATATATATATATATATATATATATATATACATATATATATATATATATATATATATATATATATATATATATATATATATATATATATATATATATATATATATATATATATATATATATATACACACACAGTTCCTTGGCTGGTCTGATTCCTGATGAAATTAGACCTTTCTTTTTTGGTGCAACACTTTGTGCACTTAAAAAGAAGGATGGAGGAATTCGGCCAATTGCAGTAGGCAACACGTTACGCAGCCTCGTATCCAAAGCTGCTGTCCGAACTATTCGCGCAGAGGCAACCATGATGCTTCAACCAAACCAGCTTGGCTTTGGGGTCTCTCAAGGAAGTGAAGCAGCGGTTCATACAACAAGGGCGTATATCAACAACCTGCCTGAGGACAATGCAGTGGTAAAATTAGATTTCAAGAATGTATTCAATCTCCTGAAAAGAGACGTGGTATTAGCAGCAGTACAAGAACATTTCCCTGGTCTCTTCCCTTTTGTTTCAGCTGAGTATAGCAAGGAATCAATGCTTCTCTTTGGAGAGCATGAAATCACATCATCAGAGGGTATCCAACAAGGAGATCCTCTTGCATCATTTCTCTTCTGTATAGCAGTTAGGGAAATCACAGCCAGACTGACCAGCGAGCTAAACATCTGGTTCCTAGATGATGGCACACTAGCAGGTACAAAGGAGTCCCTCCTACATGACCTTACACAGGTAATGACACGGGGACAGGAAATGGGTCTCATCCTGAATCCATCCAAATGTGAAATCATCTCAGTCAGTCAACAAGTGATAAATGCAGTGAGATCAAAACTACCAGGAGCAGCAGTCATTGCCCCCACAAATAGTGTCTTGCTAGGAGCACCTCTGGGAAGCAATGCCATTGACACAATTCTCAGGAAGAAATTGGAAGAGTTAAGGAGAATTGAACAACGAATAGGCAATCTGGACACCCACGATGCCTTGTACCTTCTCACAAAGTGCTTGAGTCTGCCCAGGTTGACATATTTCCTAAGATGTGCACCTTCA
>NC_091313.1:33957090-33962090 GCF_038502225.1 Cherax quadricarinatus
CCCACACCAGTCCACTAACACCCAGGTACCCATTTTTACTGATGGGTGATGATAGACAACCGGTGTAAGGCAACACGTCCAATGTTTCCGCCATTGCGCGTTAGCAGTCCTGAGTTCATAGATGAGAAAATACTGAAGATTTATCAAACAGTGTATGATCTAAATTACCCAAAAAGATTCTTACAGAAAGCTTTAAAAATTGTCAAAAATACGTTTTTGCAATACTATAATGAATATAATGAAAATTTCTTGATATACCTTCATTTAAGAACTTCAAAATAAAAGTTGTAATTTAAAATCTTGATACAGCAAAAATTGATTAAGAATTACGCCAAAAAATTCTGGAAACTGTCATTTAGTAAGATTTCAGTAAATAAACGTAGTTGGTCAAGAGTCTAATGCCCTGTTTATTGACATGAGAGGTTGAGTTGAGGTAGAGTGGGCTGGGGATGACGGTAATTGGGATACCTTTCACGCCTCATAAAAACCCGAAATACATGACTCACGAAATCGTAATGACACGATTGCAAACAAACCATACCACGGGCGGGGATAGAATCCGCGATCAGAGAGTCTCAATTGTGGCTAGCTGGTCCAGTGGCTAACGCGACGGTCTGGAGTTTTTGAGACTCTCTGATCGCGGGTTCTAGCCCCACCCGTGGTATGGTCCGAAATAAATCTAATTATTCTTAGATATTTAGCAAATAGTCGTAGTGATACTAAAACCACAGCAAATGATTAACATGTAGTGTCTTCCCGTGTCGTGGGGACAGTCTCTGGAGTGTCCAACATACAGCCAGAGCCCGAGGAGTCTGCTGCTGGGGCAGTGTCTCCACTCCTGGGAGTTTTCTTGGGAGTTGTTGGAGTCTTCCTCCTTGTTGTCACAGCTGCCGTCTTCATCACCCGTCGTCAGTGTTCCCGCGGGGCTGCACGTACTCCAGACCTGGTAGCTGGACAAGGTGGGTTGTAAAACACTAGTTTCGACCAGGTGATGAGAGTATAATTATCCTAGAACTATACCATGGATATGCTGTTCTACCAGTATGTGTCATGAAACATGTAGATCTTGTAACTGAATAATGGAATAGTGCCGCGGGATGTGCTGCTTGACAGGTTCAAGTTTATGATAGGCCTTTTCCTCCAATACCATGAGCTGTCCTTTTCTTAACAGTATTTTGTGTAGTACTCCATCAAAAGCCTGAAATCCTTATAAACAAAATCGTATTCTTTATCGTGATCAATATGCTATTACTACTTATATTGCTTCCAATGAGGTCATGGGAGGATATGAGTAACAGGGATGTTAGGAAATATTTCTTCAGCTTTAGAGTTGTCAGGAAGTGGAACAATCAGTAGGGTAATGTAGTAGAGGTAGGTTCCATACACATAAACTAAATAATGTAGATCTTAATATTACGGATTGCGAAAAGGATTTAGGAGTTCTGGTTAGCAGTAATCTGAAACCAAGACAACAGTGCATTAGTGTTCGCAATAAAGCGAACAGAATCCTTGGCTTCATATCAAGAAGAATAAATAATAGAAGTCCTCAGGTTGTTCTTCAACTCTATACATCCTTGGTTAGGCCTCATTTAGACTATGCTGCTCAGTTCTGGTCACCGTATTACAGAATGGATATAAATGCTCTGGAAAACGTACAGAGGAGGATGACAAAGTTGGTCCCATGTGTCAGAAATCTTCCCAATGAGGACAGACTGAGGCCCTGAATCTGCACTCTCTCGGAAGGCGTAGAATTAGGGAGGATATGATTGAGGTGTATAAATGGAAAACAGGAATAAATAAAGGGGATGTAAATAGCGTGTTAAAAATATCTAGACAAGACAGGACTCGCAGCAATGGTTTTCAGCTGGAAAAATTCAGATTCAGGAAGGATATAGGAAAGCACTGGTTTGGTAATAGAGTTGTGGATGAGTGGAACAAACTCCCGACTATCGTCATATAAGCTAAGACGTTGTGTAGTTTTAAAAATAGGTTAGATAAATCCATGAGTGGGTGTGGGTGGGTGTGAGTTGGACCTGACTAGCTTGTGTTGTTGGGTCTGATGCCGAGCTCCTTCCTTAACTGGGTGTGACCTGCCCTGACTAGCCTTGGGTCAGTGGGTGACTTGGACCTGCCTCGCATGGGCCAGTAAGCCTACTGCAGTGTTCCTTCCTTTTTATGTTCTTAAGAGATACCATGATGCTCTTGAAACCAGGAAAGAGTGGACCGAGTAGTGACCATTGAAGAGGCGGAGCCAAGAGCTATGAATAAACCCCTGCAACCACAATTAGGTGAGTACATACACACACACACACATAAACACACACACACACACACACACACACACACACACACACACACACACACACACACACACACACACACACACACACACACACACACACACACACACACACACACACACACACACACACACATGGGCGTCTGGCAAACCTACGGATAGCGTTCCGATACCCCAGTAAGGAATCGTTCAAGACTCTGTATACCATTTACGACTTTGTAAATGGTCCAAGTTGGACCGAAACGTAGTCGCAAGCTCCTCCCTTCTATGTGCGGGTTATTTGTGTATCGTTCCAGTCACGGTATTGTGTCTCTTTTTGTTTTTCGATTCATTACCTCACAAGAGACTGAAAAATAAAGCTGGCAGGAAGGAATAAAAGGGAAAGCGTTACTGCTGATCAAGACATTCTTGGCAGAAAGAGACATGGAGCTATTGTCCGGGAGGAAGTGTCTGGATGGACGAATGTGGCGAGTGGCAGTCCACAAGGATCAGTGCTTGAGCGAGTACAGTTTTAATATATGTATACGACACGACAAAAGAAAACTAGCTGGAGGTGCCCTTGTTTGGATGCAAAACTAATGAGAATGCAAACAAGAGCAAACTAGGAAAAACTACAAATGGGTCTGATTAAGTTGCAGGATGGGACTGACATGTGGCTATGAGAATTTAACCTTATCATAATTAGGGAATGACATTGAAGAGCGAAAACAAACTTTAGCTCGTGGAAGAAAGAAAAGCACCTCTGGTCGAGCATAGTTCTGAGCATTTGGCCATAGGCAAACATCAGCAGAATAAATGCCGCAGCAAATGTGAGCCTGGCAAAAATAGGGGCAGCTTTCTCGAACTTCAAAAAGGAGCCATTCACACCCCCATACACAGCATGTCAGGCCCATCTTTGAGTATACAGCGCCAGTATGGAACCCACATCTGATAATGCATATAAATGTGTAAAAAGGTGCAAAGGTTTGTTTCGAGACTAGTCACTAGATGAGAGGGGATGAGCTGTAAAGAGACACTTGAACAGCTGAACCTGACGATACTAGAGGACAGGAATTAACAAGGTGAATAGGATGAGTGTGTTGACAGGCAGCTGGTAGCTAAAAACAGATGTGTCACAATGATGTCAGGAAATACTTTTTTAGCCTATGAGTGGTCAGGAAGTGTAACTACCTTGACAGCAAAGAGGGGAAGGCAGGATCCATACATACTTTTAGGAGCAGGTACCACAAGGCTCACGCAGCCAGGAGTGAGCCCAGTAGCAGCCGGAGGAGAGCAGGGGCCAGGAACAGAGACTCGGCCTCTGTAATCAGAAATAGGTGAGAAAACACAAACAAATATAAGTAAGCGTTGCATGACAAGGTAACGAATGTTTAGCAGGAGAGAGAGGGATGTGTGAATATTATATTATATTCTTTGATTGTAAGAAAGTAATCAGCAGAGTGTCTCACAAGAGAGTGAGGGCTGAGACCCTAGAGTAGCTGGGAATAACAGAGAAAACAATATAGTGGATCAATGTATACTTTATAGGAAAGAAACAGCGAGTCGGTGTTGGGATGGGCGAGTGTAACGAGTGGGGTTCCACAAGAGTCAGTGTTTGGTCCAGTACTGTTTCATGGGTATATGCACTAGATGAGAGAAGAAATCGAATCAAAGATGTGCTTGCTCGCAAAAGATGTGCTAGTAATGAGTAGAAGACAAACAGGAGTAGACAGAGAAATGCTACAAATGGATCTTGAGAAGTTGCAGGATTTATCTGACAGGTGGCTACTAGAATTTAACTTCAGCAGTTGCAAAGTTTGAAAAACTAATGAAAAGCAAGGAAAACTGAAAAAAAGAGCACAGGGTCAAGAAAGAAAGGCTGCCTGGGGGGAGGGGCAGCAAAGTTCCGACACGTCGCCTGAGGTACACATCAGCTAGATAAAGACCTTAACAAATGCGAGGTTGGCAAATTTAAGGATGACTTTCAGGAATTTTAACATGGAAACATTCATAATCCTATACATGAAATACATCAGGTCCATTTTGGAGTATGTAGTATATTAAGTTACCAACACAAACAATCTGAATGATCAGGGCAAAGTTCCCTCGAGACTTGGCCTGTAAATTGGTGAGAATACAATATATATATATATATATATATATATATATATATATATATATATATATATATATATATATATATATATATATATATATATATATATATATATATATATATATATATATATATATATATATATATATATATATATATATATATATATATATATATATATATATATATATATATATATATATATATATATATATATATATATATATATATATATATATATATATATATATAAATGTTAGAGAAGTGTAGGCAAATGCTACCATATGGATATTTTCACAGTTAGGGGAAGTGTTATGACTGTAGGGGTTATCTAGGGCCTGGAAAGGGAAGGTAATAAAATTTGATTCAGTGAAGGGAAGTTCCAGAATCTTTGTTCATGAAGCACTGACTACCAACATTGTCTCGCCCTCCAGAGACTGTGAGGTGCAGGCAAAGTGTAGCCAGGTGTTGACCAATATTGTTACTGTTGCAGTGTTGTTTGCACCAGGGATGGAGTGTAGCCAGGTGTTGACCAATATTGTTACTGTTGCAGTGTTGTTTGCACCAGGGAGCGAGTGTAGCCAGGTGTTGACCAACATTGTTACT
>NC_091313.1:33967090-33974590 GCF_038502225.1 Cherax quadricarinatus
AAAATTAACTTAAGATTAACTAAGCAATGATGAAATCAGTGATAAAACATTATTGTAAACAGATAACTATAAAGCACAAATGAGTATTACAAAGACAGGTCATATGGTTGCTTGCATTGCTGTACATTCAGTAGAATGGAGTATTCTGTTAGGTAGTGTATTTAAAAAAATAACAAAGTTAGATTGGGTCCTAGGTTTAACATTTGTGTGATATAATTGTGAGTAACATATAGGATATACAATTTATAAGGTTCAGTTATTCAGTATTTATTTGGTTTTGAGTGAGTAAGTGATCTTTGAGAAGAGACTTGAATTTATAAACAGGTAGTGTTTCTTTTATATTTACAGGTAATGAATTCCAGATTTTAGGGCCTTTTATGTGCATTGAGTTTTTGCATAGCGTGAGATGGACACGAGGAACATCAAAGAGTGATCTGTGCCTTGTGTTATGGTCATGTGTTCTGTTGAGGTTGGTAAGGAGATGTTTGAGGTGAGGGGTAATATCAGAGTTAAGTGTTCTATGTATGTAATAGGTGCAGTAATAAGTATGGATGTTTTGTATGGTGAGTAGGTTAAGTGTTTTGAATATTGGTGGAGTGTGCTGCCAGCAGATGCAGTTCAATGTAGATAAATGCAAGGTTCTGAAGCTTGGGAGTGCCCATAACCCTAGCACTTATAAGTTAAATGATGTAGAACTTAGCCATACAGATTGCGAAAAGGACTTGGGGGTTATGGTGAGCAGCAACCTTAATTAAACCAAGACAGCAATGCATAAGCGTACGTAATAAGGCAACTAGATTACTGGGATTTATATCAAGAAGTGTAAGCAACAGAAGTCCAGAGGTCATACTGCAGCTTTATACATCATTAGTAAGGCCTCACCTAGATTATGCAGCTCAATTCTGGTCTCCATATTACAGAATGGACATAAATTCGTTAGAAAACATTCAGCGTAGGATGACTAAATTAATACATAGCATTAGAAATCTTCCTTATGAAGAAAGATTGAAGACTCTTAAATTACATTCACTTGTTAGACGAAGAATGAGGGGAGACCTGATCGAAGTGTATAAGTGGAAGTTAGGTATTAATAAAGGGGATATTAATAAGGTCTTGAGGATATCTCTCCAAGAGAGGACCCGCAGTAATGGATTTAAATTATGTAAGTTTAGATTTAGAAAGGACATAGGAAAGTATTGGTTTGGAAATAGGGTAGTTGATGAGTGGAACAGTCTACCTAGTTGGGTTATTGAGGCTAGGACTTTGGGTAGTTTCAAATTTAGGTTGGATAAGTACATGAGTGGGAGGGGTTGGATTTGAGTGGGACTTACAGTGTTGGAAAAGAAGGTACGGTACACCAACGCATATGAATAACGAATAAGTGTGAGGAGTGGCACGATGGAATCACAGAAGTCTCACCAAACATCATAGCACTTACAGAAACAAAGCTCACAGGAATGATAATAGATGCAGTCTTTCCATCTGGATATCAAATCCTGAGGAAAGATAGAGGAAATAGAGGGGGTAAAGGAGTTGCACTGCTCATCAAAAACCAGTGGAGATATGAGGGGTTTGAAGGAGGGGATAGAGGGAAGGCAAGGGAACACATAGTAGGAACACTTCAGATTGGGAGTCCCAAGGTAGTGATCTCAGTGATGTATAACCCACCACAGAACAGAAGGAGACCAAGACAAGAATATGATGAAAGCAATAGAGCAATGGTTGATGCACTAGCTGAGATGGGCAGAAAGGCCCATGTGGGTTGGGCAAAGTTACTAGTTGTGGGTGACTTCAATCACAAGGAAACTGACTTGGAAAAGCTGGAGCTTTATGGGGACCAGAAACATGGAGGATTAAGATAATGGAGGCAGTACTGGAAAACCTCATGCATCAACATATTATGGACACTAATAGAAAAAAGAGAGAGACAGGAGGGGATGAGCAAGCAAGACTGGACCTCATATTCATCTTGAGTAGTTCAGGCATTGAGAATATCACATACGAAAGGCCCCTTGGAGCTAGTGATCACATGCTTTGGGTAGGATGGGAGAAGCCAAACTACAAAAGAGGGGATTACACAGGTATGAGGAATTTCCTGCATTAGGTTCAGTGGGAAAGAGAACTGGTGGGGAAATTAATAAATGAAATGATGGAATACATGACAACGAAATGCACAGAGGTACAAGAGAGGTTCGTACCCAAGGCAACAGAAATAATGAGAAGACCAGAACTAGTCCTTGGTTCACCCAAAGGTGTAGAGAAGCCAGAACTAAGAGTGATAGAGAATGGAAAAAGTACAGAAGATAAAGGACCCAGGAAAATAAGGAGATTAGTCGAAGAGGCAAAAACGAATGTGCACAGAAAAGGAAGGAGGCACAGAGGCAATATGAAAATGACATAGCATCGAATGCCAAATCTGACCCGAAGGTGTTGTGCAGCCACATCAGGAGGAAAACAACAGTCAAGGACTACGTAATCAGCGTGAGGAAGGAAGGAGGGGAGATCGCAAGAAACGACCGAGAAGTATGAGAGGAACTCAACATGAGATTTAAGGAAGTATTTTCAGTGGAGATAGGAAGGATTCTAGACAGCTGGAAGGGTGGGGCACACCAACAAGTGCTGGACACAATACATACAAGGAGGAGGTGAAGAGGCTGCTAAGTGAACATTAAATTACTGATCAGTGTCACTGACATGTGTAGTAAGCATAGTCATGGAGAAGATTATCAGGAGAAGAGTGGTGGAGCACCTAGAAAGGAATAAACTTATACACGATAACCATCACTGTTTCTGGGAAGGGAAATCCTGGGTCGCAAACTTACTGGAGTTTTATGACGAGTTGACGGAAGTAGAGACAACAGAGAGAGGGGCAGGTAGAGTGTATTTTCTTGGACTGTAAGAAAGTTTTCGACGTAGCTGCACACATGAGATTAGTACAAAAGATAGAGGGGTAGGCGGGTATGATAGGAAAGGTACTGCAATGGATTAGAGAATATCTAACAGGAAGGTAACAACGAGTCTTGGTAATTGAAGAGGTATCAGAGTGGGTGCCTGTAATGTGCAGGGTTTCACAGGGGTAAGTCCTAGGACCGGTGCTGTTTCTGGACTATGTGAATGACGTGTCGGAAGGAACGGACTCAGAAGTGTTCCTGTTTGCAGACGATGTGAAGTTAATGAGGAGAATTCAGTCGAATGAGGATCAGAAAGGACTACAAAGGAACCTGAACAGGCTGCAAGCCTGGTCCAGAAATTGGCTCCTGGAATTTAACCCCACCAGATGCAATGTAATGAAGATTGGGGAAGAGCAAAGAAAACTGCAGACAGAGTACAGCCTAGGGGAACAAAGACTGCAAACCTCACTCAAGGAAAAGGATCTTGGGGTGAGTATAATACTGAGGACCATATAACCGTTGTAGCATATGGGCGCCTGGACCACATGCTTTAGTAGTTCAAGACTCTGTACATCGTGTACGTCAG
Organism: Cherax quadricarinatus; assembly: GCF_038502225.1. NCBI lineage: Eukaryota > Metazoa > Arthropoda > Malacostraca > Decapoda > Parastacidae > Cherax > Cherax quadricarinatus. The sequence goes on from NC_091313.1 coordinate 33,970,568, forward strand.
GCCCATATTGGAGTATGCAGCACCAGTTTGGAACCAAGACATGATCAAGCACGACAAGAAATTGAGAAAAAGCAAAGGTTTGCAATGAGACCAGTCCCGGAGCTAGGGGTATGTCCTAAGAAAAGAGGTTAAGGGAAATTAACCTGACAAAACTGGAGGACAGAAGGGATAGGGGGGGGGACATGATAACGACATAAAAAATACTGAAAGGAATTGAAAATGTGGATTGGGACAGGATGTTTCAGAGATAGGACACAGCAACAAGGGATCATAATTGGAAGCTGAATACTCAGATGAGTCAGAGGATGTTAGGCAGGATCCATAGATAGCTTTAAGAAGAGGTATGATAAAGTATGATAAAGCTGATGTATCAGGAACACAGTGGATCTAGTAGAGACCAGTGAAGAGGTGGGGCCAGGAACTGTGACTCGACTCCTGCAACCACAATCAGGTGAGTACAATCAGGTGAGTACAATTAGGTGAGTACACACACACGTAAAGAAACTAGAGAAAGTGCAAAGGTTTGCAACAAGACAAGTCCCAGAGCTAAGAGGTATGTCCTACGAGGAGAGGTTAAAGGAAATCGACCTGACGACACTGGAGGACAGGAGAGATACGGGGGACATGATAACGACATACAAAATACTGAGAGGAATTGACAAGGTGGACAGAGACTGGATGTTCCAGAGATGGGACACAGCAACAAGGGGACACAGCTGGAAACTGAAGACACAGATGAGTCACAGGGAATTTAGGAAGTATTTCTTCAGTCACAGAGTAGTTATTAAATGGACTAGTTTGGGAAGCGATGTAGTGGAGGCAGGATCCATACATAGCTTTCAGCAGAGGTATGATACAGCTCATGGTGCGGGGAGAGTGACCCAGTAGCGGCCAGTGAAGAGGCGGGGCCAGGAGCTAGGACTCGGCCCCTGCAACCTCAACTAGGTGAGTACAACTAGGTAAGTACACACACACACACACACACACACACACACACACACACACACACACACACACACCCACACCCATATTCACAAACATCTTCACTCTTATCAAGTATTAACAGCCACCGAATTAACAAGTGTAAGAAAAACCATGTCAATGTATATCTGAATTTCCAGCAACTTTAGTGACTCGTAATTTAAGTGACTCGTAATTAATTGGTTATTTTATTGAGATGTAATATTTGTCAATAAATTAAGGTGTGATTGAGTTGGCAGGAAAGATTTACCTCAGACCTTCTCAATGTATAACTAAGAACAAGGAACCTTTATTTTGAAACAAAGATTGAAAACATTCTTATTATATAGATATTTTTCACTGTAATAAAAATATTGTCAGATAATAAAAAATTTTGGTAACTCACTTTAAGTTTCCGATTACATCAGTTATCACTTATTATGATATATATATATATATATATATATATATATATATATATATATATATATATATATATATATATATATATATATATATATATATATATATATATACATATATATATATATACATATATATATATATATACATATATATATATACACATATATATATATTTTTTTATTATTATTATTATCACACCGGCCGATTCCCACCAAGGCAGGGTGGCCCGAAAAAGAAAAACTTTCACCATCATTCACTCCATCACTGTCTTGCCAGAAGGGTGCTTTACACTACAGTTTTTAAACTGCAACATTAACACCCCTCCTTATATATATATATATATATATATATATATATATATATATATATATATATATATATATATATATATATATATATATATATATATATATATGATGTAAAGAATGCAAGACAAGCCACGGGGAATGGAAATCTTCAGTTCGTGTACTTTTACACGTCTCCGTGCGTCATCAGGAGCTATGCAATGTTGAAAGAATAGGAAGAGAAGAGAGGAGAAGTTTTCTCAGAGTGAAGTTGAGTGGTGACACTAAGTAAGCAACATCTCTAACGTAGTGAGAGGCACCAGTCAGTCTGTCAACCATCCATCAACCCTTCCCACAACCCTCCCTACATGGGGTAGGGTAGAACTGGGCCGAAGAATTTATAGAAAGTGAGAATCAGATGTAATAGCCAGCATATGTGTCTTACCTAACAAACTTATATATACGAAAGTCTACTGATGAGAGTGACAGCAGTCTGGCAGACTTCTGTCATTACCTACTATATTATACCTTGAACATTTATACATTCTCTTTTACCTGGGATAAACTTTAACTAGTTTTAATCCTGTCTTTATGCATAATTCAGTTAGAGGATCCCCGGTTATTTACACCTTCCATGTCTAACTTACCTCCACGAGTCTCTCGTCTAAGTGTCTAGGACTCCTACACCAATATTCTCTAATAATTTCCTACTCATTTTCTTAAGATTTTCCCATCTCTCTCTCTCTCTCTCTCTCTCTCCCTCTCTCTCTCTCTCTCTCTCTCTCCTCTATGCTCCTCTCGCACTCAGGTTTATAAGCATTTATTATCAACCTTTCATATCGTCCCACTTTCATTCTAGTCGTTGTAATTCTTCAGTTTCTATAATTCCTTGCTATCATTCCATAGTTAATTATATAATATTAACACCACTCGTTCCTCATCTCTCAGATATTTCCGATTTAACTATTTTCTGATTAATGTTTGGATTTTCCATCCTTATTATTTATAATACTTATTTTTTTAAGTGTAAATCACCATGAGGGAGAGCTAGACTCTGCTGTCATGGCAGTTGCATGTTCCACAGTCATGATCATGCAACATTGTAATTAAGAGAGACGCTGACTATCTTATATCATGCATTACGAGTAGCAATGGTTATCTCTATGTCTGAACCTTGGTAAAAGCAGTAGAAAATTAATATATGCTAGATGTGTTACTGTCACTGTGTAATCCGAGTAAGGAATCTCCGTATTTCATAACCCCAGTCACTAGTGTCTCAACTCAAGCGATTGGAATAGTGCAGAGTGCGACATAAGTCAGTAACACAGTGAATTATTAGTGTTGAAAATTTGAAGGACAATCCAAAGAAGCATTCGCAAATCATCATATAAAATTAAAAGTCGAAACATCTATAATAAAATGCTTAATTACGACACACAGCACAAATTTAAATCTTTGAGACTAAAGAAACCAGTATCCTAAAAAAACCTTGAATGTCTTCAGAAACTGCATTACCAAGACATGTATCAGCCTAGAAGGTTGAAGGTAATCACATGCGACACTTAGATATTATTGCATGAAAAGCAGTATTTCAAGATTTCAATTTCTCCCAAAAAATCTAAACTGGGACCCCCACACCCCAAATGAACTCCATTTTTTTTCTCTAAGTAAGTCTGACCAGATTTTTTTTTTTTTACCGAATTAAATTCCTATAGATAAGAGTGTAAGTAAGGAAGGAGGTACATAAATAACCCGCACATACAAGAGAGGAGCTTACGACAACATTTCGGTCCGACTTGGACCATTAACAAAGTCACAATGTGTGACCCAAGTCGGACCGAAACGTCGTCGTAAGCTCCTCTCTTGTATGTGCGGGATATTTGTGTATTGTTCCAGTCACGGTATTGTGCCTTTTTTGTTATATAAGGCAAGAAATATAATATAATCTTAGATAACGTAACAAAACAATAATAACAATGGTCTTAAGGGCACACTAATTAAAGGGTCATAAAAGAACATTAAGTTAATATAACCTGAGTTAACCAAATGAAGTTAAACTCTGATTTATTTCTGATATTGAGAAAAATATTCACCAATTATTTCTCAGAAAATACTTTGAATAAAAAAATTGGCAAGTGACAACTTTCACAAGTTAACACCGTGATAACTTTCACAAGTTAACACCGTGATAACTTTCACAAGGTAACACCGTGATAACTTTCACAAGTTAACACCGTGATAACTTTCACAAGTTAACACCGTGACAACTTTCACAAGTTAACACCGTGATAGCTTTCACAAGGTAACACCGTGATAACTTTCACAAGCTAACACCATGATAACTTTCACAAGT
>NC_091313.1:33979590-33984590 GCF_038502225.1 Cherax quadricarinatus
GAAAAAATCTAAACTGGGACCCCCACACCCCAAATGAACTCCATTTTTTTTCTCTAAGTAAGTCTGACCAGATTTTTTTTTTTTACCGAATTAAATTCCTATAGATAAGAGTGTAAGTAAGGAAGGAGGTACACAAATAACCCGCACATACAAGAGAGGAGCTTACGACAACATTTCGGTCCGACTTGGACCATTAACAAAGTCACAATGTGTGACCCAAGTCGGACCGAAACGTCGTCGTAAGCTCCTCTCTTTTATGTGCGGGTTATTTGTGTATTGTTCCAGTCACGGTATTGTTCCAGTCACGGTATTGTTCCAGTCACGGTATTGTTCCAGTCACGGTATTGTGCCTTTTTTGTTATATAAGGCAGGAAATATAATATAATCTTAGTTGACGTAACAAAACAAAAATAACAATGGTCTTAAGGGCACACTAATTAAAGGGTCATAAAAGAACATTAAGTTAATATAACCTGAGTTAACCAAATGAAGTTAAACTCTGATTTATTTCTGATATTGAGAAAAATATTCACCAATTATTTCTCAGAAAATACTTTGAATAAAAAAATTGGCAAGTGACAACTTTCACAAGTTAACACCGTGATAACTTTCACAAGTTAACACCGTGATAACTTTCACAAGTTAACACCGTGATAACTTTCACAAGTTAACATCGTGACAACTTTCACAAGTTAACACCGTGATAACTATCACAAGTTAACACCGTGATAACTTTCACAAGTTAACACCGTGATAACTTTCACAAGTTAACACCGTGATAACTTTCACAAGTTAACACCGTGATAACTTTCACAAGTTAACACCGTGATAACTTTCACAAGTTAACACCGTGATAACTTTCACAAGCTAACACCGTGATAACTTTCACAAGTTAACACCGTGATAACTTTCACAAGTTAACACCGTGATAACTTTCACAAGTTAACACCGTGATAACTTTCATAAGTTAACACCGTGATAACTTTCACAAGTTAACACCGTGATAACTTTCACAAGTTAACACCGTGATAACTTTCATAAGTTAACACCGTGATAACTTTCACAAGCTAACACCGTGATAACTTTCACAAGTTAACACCGTGATAACTTTCACAAGTTAACACCGTGATAACTTTCACAAGTTAACACCGTGATAACTTTCATAAGTTAACACCGTGATAACTTTCACAAGTTAACACCGTCATAACTTTCACAAGTTAACACCGTGATAACTTTCACAAGTTAACACCGTGATAACTTTCATAAGTTAACACCGTGATAACTTTCACAAGTTAACACCGTGATAACTTTCACAAGTTAACACCGTGATAACTTTCACAAGTTAACACCGTGATAACTTTCACAAGGTAACACCGTGATAACTTTCACAAGTTAACACCGTGATAACTTTCACAAGTTAACACCGTGATAACTTTCACAAGGTAACACCGTGATAACTTTCACAAGTTAACACCGTGATAACTTTCACAAGTTAACACCGTGACAACTTTCACAAGTTAACACCGTGATAACTTTCACAAGTTAACACCGTGATAACTTTCACAAGCTAACACCGTGATAACTTTCACAAGTTAACACCGTGATAACTTTCACAAGCTAACACCGTGATAACTTTCACAAGTTAACACCATGATAACTTTCACAAGCAAACACCATGATAACATTCACAAGCTAACACAGTGATAACTTTCACAAGTTAACACCGTGATAACTTTCACAAGCTAACACCGTGATAACTTTTACAAGTTAACACCGTGATAACTTTCACAAGCTAACACCGTGATAACTTTCACAAGTTAACACCGTGATAACTTTCACATGCTAACATCGTAATAACTTTCACAAGCTAACACAGTGATAATTTTCACACGCTAACACCATGATAACTTTCACAAGCTAACACAGTGATAACTTTCACACGCTAACACCGTGGTAACTTTCACAAGCTAACACCATGATAACTTTCACAAGCTAACACCATGATAACTTTCACAAGCTAACACCGTGATAACTTTCACAAGTTAACACCGTGATAACTTTCACAAGCTAACACCGTAATAACTATCACAAGCTAACACCGTAATAACTTTCACAAGCTAACACCATAATAACTTTCACAAGCTAACACCGTGATAACTTTCACAAGTTAACACCGTGATAACTTTCACAAGTTAACACCGTGATAACTTTCACAAGCTAACACCGTGATAACTTTCACAAGTTAACACCGTGATAACTTTCACAAGTTAACACCGTGATAACTTTCACAAGCTAACACCGTGATAACTTTCACAAGCTAACACCGTGATAACTTTCACAAGTTAACACCGTGATAACTTTCACAAGCTAACACCGTAATAACTTTCACAAGCTAACACAGTGATAACTTTCACACGCTAACACCATGATAACTTTCACAAGCTAACACAGTGATAACTTTCACACGCTAACACCGTGGTAACTTTCACAAGCTAACACCATGATAACTTTCACAAGCTAACACCATGATAACTTTCACAAGCTAACACCGTAATAACTATCACAAGCTAACACCGTAATAACTTTCACAAGCTAACACCATGATAACTTTCACAAGTTAACACCGTGATAACTTTCACAAGCTAACACCGTAATAACTATCACAAGCTAACACCGTAATAACTTTCACAAGCTAACACCATGATAACTTTCACAAGCTAACACCATGATAACTTTCACAAGCTAACACCATAATAACTTTCACAAGCTAACACCATAATAACTTTCACAAGCTAACACCATAATAACTTTCACAAGCTAACACCATAATAACTTTCACAAGCTAACACCATAATAACTTTCACAAGCTAACACCATAATAACTTTCACAAGCTAACACCATAATAACTTTCACAAGCTAACACCATAATAACTTTCACAAGCTAACACCGTGATAACTTTCACAAGCTAACACCATGATAACTTTCACAAGCTAATACCAAGAAATTATTTTCTTTAAGGGTAACATCAGCACTGAAAGTTGGCCACAAGCTGTTGTCTCCAGATAATGCACAAAATACAACAAAATTTATGCCTACACAGCCTACATCAACGAAAAGTTTCATACATTTCATAATAAGCATCAATGTACATTGATACTGTTCACAATTGCTATATTTTAATCAGAGGAAAGCGGTAAATCCACAGGGGGTTATATAACACCTGTGGAACGAGACGCATTCAAATTCCATCCAAATTAGGGGAAGATAAGCCTACTCCCTTGGATCAAGATCCCTTACAAGACTCAAGACTAAATAATACAAATATGTGAAATAAATCTACCCAGCATCAACACACTCCATAATCTGCCAACTTTCTTCTAAACAGGAACCACCAATGTTGTAACCATGACGACCATCACACGAGTCTCTCCATATATCACACGGAAACTCAATTTGAAGCCGATCGAATAAGGCGTTCTCGAGGAATAAACAAAATTTTTTGAGAAAGTTAACAGAAATATTGCTGAGAATATTCAGAAAACTGCAAAGTTTCTCTCTCGTTAAACTTAGAAACCCGAATTTGTTTTCAGATTTATTTACCCTTTTACATTCTAATTAGACTTGTCTTCGGTCCTGTAAAAAAAATTATTTTCGTTTTAAAATACATATTGATAATATTAGCATAAAATGTCAATATGTTACCCATACAACTCAAAATTAATACCAAAAATTTCATTCATTTAATAGACACAAGAATTTAATGTTTGAAGCAGAGGAGAATAAGATATTCTTTACTTATGATATAAGATACAAGACAAAGTTTAAATAGCTTAATGCTACTAAAAAGATTTATTTTAATAATATCCAGCGATGGTAAAAGTTTGAAGTCGATCAGGAAAGACATCCTCGAGTAATTGATCTGATTGCTGTGATTCCAGGTTTTTAAGAATTTCATTATGACTTTCCATATGGCTGAGACTAGACTTACTGAGTATCATCATTCCTATGGAGACCATCGTCAATAATATGTCTTGTGATCAAGTTCATGTTACTTACTGGGAAGACGTTTCGACCAACAGTGACTTTATCAATCCATGCGAATAAGATGACAGAAAAGTGGGAACATCGTAGCCTCTATACACATTATCCAGAAACACACACGATCAGGTATGTGAGAGTGTGTGTGTATGTAAATGATATGACGGAAGGGATAGACTCAGATCAGGCACGACAACAACGGGATCTGGACAGGCTGCAAGCCTGGTCCGAGAACTGGCTCTTGGAATTTAACCCCAACAGGTGCAAAGTCAAGAAAGCCACACACTTATTATGGAGGTTGAAGTGTTGTGTAACAGCTGGCACGAGGCCAGACACTTATTCTGGAGGTTGAAGTGTTGTGTAGCAGCTGGCACGAGGCCAGACACTTATTCTGGAGGTTGAAGTGTTGTGTAACAGCTGGCACGAGGCCAGACACTTATTCTGGAGGTTGAAGTGTTGTGTAACAGCTGGCACGAGGCCAGACACTTATTCTGGAGGTTGAAGTGTTGTGTAGCAGCTGGCACGAGGTCAGACACTTATTCGGGAGGTTGAAGTATTGTGTAGCAGCTGGCACGAGGCCAGACACTTATTCTAGAAGTTGAAGTATTGTGTAGCAGCTGGCACGAGGCCAGGCACTTATTTGGGAGGTTGAAGTGTTGTGTAACAGCTGGTACGAGGTCAGAGACTTATTCTGGAGGCTGAAGTGTTGCGTAGCAGCTTGCACGAGGCTAGACACTTATTCTGGAGGTTCAAGTGTGGGGTAGCATCTGACACGAGACCAGACACTTATTCTGAAGGTTCAAGTGTTGTGTAGCATCTAACACAAGGTCAGACACTTATTCTGGAGGTTGAAGTGTTATGTAGCAGCTGGCACGAGGCCAGACACTTTTTCTGAAGGTTCAAGTGTTGTGTAGCAGCTGGCACGAGGCCAGACACTTTTTCTGAAGGTTCAAGTGTTGT
>NC_091313.1:33989590-34037090 GCF_038502225.1 Cherax quadricarinatus
CTACAAACCTCACTCAAGGAAAAAGATTTTGGGGTGAGTATAACACCAGGCACATCTCCTGAAGCGCACATCAACCAAATAACTGCTGCAGCATATGGGCGCCTAGCAAACCTCAGAACAGCATTCCGACATCTTAATAAGGAATCGTTCAGGACCCTGTACACCGTGTACGTTAGGCCCATATTGGAGTATGCGGCACCAGTTTCGAACCCACACCTAGCCAAGCACGTAAAGAAACTAGAGAAAGTGCAAAGGTTTGCAACAAGACTAGTCCCAGAGCTAAGAGGTATGTCCTACGAGGAGAGGTTAAGGGAAATCAACCTGACGACACTGGAGGACAGGAGAGATAGGGGGGACATGATAACGACATACAAAATACTGAGAAGAATTGACAAGGTGGACAAAGACAGGATGTTCCAGAGATTGGACACAGAAACAAGGGGACACAGTTGGGAGTTGAAGACACAGATGAATCACAGGGAAGTTAGGAAGTATTTCTTCAGCCACAGAGTAGTCAGTAAGTGGAATAGTTTGGGAAGCGATGTAGTGGAAGCAGGATCCATACATAGCTTTAAGCAGAGGTATGATAAAGCTCACGGCTCAGGGAGAGTGACCTAGTAGCGATCAGTGAAGAGGCGGGGCCAGGAGCTCGGACTCGACCCCCGCAACCTCAACTAGGTGAGTACAACTAGGTGAGTACAACTAGGTGAGTACACACATGGGCGTCTGGCAAACCTACGGATAGCGCTCCGATACCCCAGTAAGGAATCGTTCAAGACTCTGTACACCATTTACGTCAGGCCCATACTGGAGTATGCAGCATCAGTTTGGAATCCACACTTGGTCAAGCATGTCAAGAAATTAGAGAAAGTGCAAAGGTTTGCAACAAGACTAGTCCCAGAGCTACGGGGGTTGTGCTACGAAGAAAGGTTGACGGAAATCGGCCTGACGACACTGGAGGACAGGAGGGTCAGGGGAGACATGATAACGACATATAAAATACTGCGCGGAATAGACAAGGTGGACAAAGACGGGATGTTACCTGGAGGTTACCTGGAGGTTATTCCGGGGATCAACGCCCCCGCGGCCCGGTCCATGACCAGGCCTCCCGATGGATCAGGGCCTGATCAACTAGGCTGTTTCTGCTGGCCGCACGCAGTCCAACGTACGAGCCACAGCCCGGATGATCCGGCACTGACTTTAGGTATCTGTCCAGCTCTCTCTTGAAGGCAGCCAGGGGTTTATTGGCAATTCCCCTAATGCTTGATGGGAGGCTGTTGAACAGTTTTGGGCCCCGGACACTTATGGTGTTTTCTCTTAGTGTACCAATGGCGCCCCTACTTTTTATTGGCGGCATTTTGCATCGCCTGCCCAGTCTTTTACTTTCGTAGAAGACTGGGCAGGCGATGCAAAATGCCGCCAATAAAAAGTAGGGGCGCAGAGAAGGGACACAGAAACAAGAGGTCACAATTGGAAGTTGAAGACTCAGATGAATCAAAGGGATGTTAGGAAGTATTTCTTCAGTCATAGAGTAGTCAGGCCGTGGAATAGCCTAGGAAGTGACGTAGTGGGGGCGGGAACCATACATAGTTTTAAGGTGAGGTATGATAAAGCTCATGGAGCAGGGAAAGACGACCTAGTAGCAATCAGTGAAGAGGTGGGGCCAGGAGCTAGGACTCGACCCCTGCAACCACAAACAGGTGAGTACAAATAGGTGAGTACACACACACACACACACACACGTTTGAAGGGACAGAGTCAGAGGTGCCAGTGTTCGCAGTCGGTGTCAAACTAATGAGGAGAGTACAAGTGGATGAGGCTCAGGGAAGATTACGAAGGGATCTGGATAGGCTACAAGTCTGGTTCGAGAATTAGCTCTTGAGTGCAAGTCATGTAACTTGGGAAATGGCAAATAAGACCGAAGACGGGGTACAGGCTCGGGGAAAAGAGGCTACAAACTTCACTCAAGGAAAATTATCTAAGGGGAGGGAATCATACAGTGCCCGTCCCTTGAGATGCACATAAAGCAAATAACTGCTGCAGCATATGGGCGTCTAGCAGGAATAAGAATAGCGTTTTGACATCTCAGTAAGGCGTTATTCACGACACTGTACACCGTGTACGTCAGACCCATATTGGAGTATGCAGCACCAGTATGGAACCCACACTTGATCAAGCACGTGAATAATTAGAGAAAATACAAAAGTTTGCAACAAGACTAGTCCCGGAGCTAAGGGTGTCCAATGAGAAGAGGTTATGGGAACGCAACCTGATGGCACTGATGACTGGATTACAGGAGGGATAGAGGGGACACAATATCGACGTATAAAATGCTGAGGCAAGATCCATACATAGCTTTAAGAAGAGGTACGACAAGGCTCTTGGAGTAGAGAGAGAGTGGACCTAGGCAGCGACTAGCTAAGTGGCGGGGCCAGAAGCTGTGAATCTATTCTTTTAATCACATATAAAGGAGTACGTGTAGGTGAGTCCTCTCTCTCTCTCTCTCTCTCTCTCTCTCTCTCTCTCTCTTACAAATCCTACTTGATCTCCGGCCCCATCTCCCACTCATAGACAATTACTCTAAACAAGCTATCTCCAGTGACCACTTCATGGCTATTACCACCTACTACACCTACTCATTTGTCTCATCTAAAAGCCTCTGCCTGCCGCTGTGCCTCCTGTCACCTCCCTCCTGACTTGAAATCTGGAAAGCGAGAAATGAACCACAGCTAGAGAAAGTAGACAGAGAGTATGTACACGAAGTCAGTCTGTATAACAAACAATAGTGACTTGTGGAACATGCAAAGAGTTCCGTCATCCGCAGACACCCTAAATTACATAGAAAAAACTCGCCGTGGTTTTAAATGATGGTATCTTCCAAGCTCTACATCTGAGTATAAGTAAAACAGCGGAACTGTGGCTCTCTGAAGAGCAGCACAGCTAGTCAGGAATTAATGGTGCTTTGAGAAGATGAGAGAAAATACCGGAGAGCCACAGAGTGCTTGTAGCATTGATGTATAACTCACCGCTAAACGCCCGGAGACCAAGACTGAATTATGACGATATCTACAGAGCCATGGCGGATACCTTAGCAAAGGTGGATAGCGGAACTAACAAAGTCGCTGCAATATACATCGTGAGAGACTAATTACGTGGAAAAAGACAAAGAATCTGGAGCCACACGGGGGACTAGAACCGTGGAGAGCCAAGATGCTGGAGGAGGTGATGGAGAACTTAGTGTCAATACGTCAGAGAAAGACAGAGAGAGAAGATGAACCAGCAAGCTGGTCCTGGTGTTTATTCTAAACAAATCTTTTGTAGAATATGTGAAGCCCTTCAGGGTTAGCGACCACACAGCACTTAGCTTCCAGTACATTGTGAGTGTAAACTAAAGCAAGAAAATAAAATTAACCGAAGTAAAGTAGGAGTGGGAACAGGAAGAAACAGCAACCAAAGCTGCGGGAGGATGAGGAGGAAATCATTGGCAGGAGGATAAACCATGGCGAGAAGTGAGTGACGTAGCCATCAGTCAGAGGCCCAGTAAAGTAGGAGAAAAAGGTGAGGATCATGCAAAAATATGTAAGAAGCAGAGAACAGGAAAACCAGAAAGATAACACATGAGCCAGAACAAGTGTATAAGAACAAGAACAAACAAATTGTCGACTTTTAGTGTTGCAGGTGTTACAGGGACTGAAGTGTTGCAAGTAGTGAAGTGTTGCAAGTAGTGAAGTGTTGCAAGTAGTGAAGTGTTGCAAGTAGTGAAGTGTTGCAAGTAGTGAAGTGTTGCAAGTAGTGAAGTGTTGCAAGTAGTGAAGTGTTGCAAGTAGTGAAGTGTTGCAAGTAGTGAAGTGTTGCAGGAAGAAACGTGTTGCAAGTAGTGAAGTGTTGCAAATAGTGAAGTGTTGCAAGTAGTGAAGTGTTGCAGGAAGAGAAGTGTTGCAGGTAGTGAAGTGTTGCAAGTAGTGAAGTGTTGCAAGTAGTGAAGTGTTGCAGGAAGAGAAGTGTTGCAGGTAGTGAAGTGTTGCAAGTAGTGAAGTGTTGCAAGTAGTGAAGTGCTGCAGGAAGAGAAGTGTTGCAGGTAGTGAAGTGTTGCAGGTACTGAAGTGTTGCAAGTAGTGAAGTGTTGCAAGTAGTGAAGTGTTGCAAGTAGTGAAGTGTTATAGGTAGTGAAGTGTTACAGGTAGTGAAGTGTTGCAGGTACTGAAGTGTTGCAGGAAGAGAAGTGTTGCAGGTAGTGAAGTGTTGCAGGTACTGAAGTATTGCAAGTAGTGAATTGTTGCAAGTAGTGAAGTGTTGCAAGTACTGAAGTGTTATAGGTAGTGAAGTGTTGCAGGTACTGAAGTGTTGCAGGAAGAGAAGTGTTGCAGGTAGTGAAGTGTTGCAGGTACTGAAGTGTTGCAGGAAGAGAAGTGTTGCAGGTAGTGAAGTGTTGCAGGTACTGAAGTGTTGCAAGTAGTGAATTGTTGCAAGTAGTAAAGTGTTGCAAGTAGTGAAGTGTTATAGGTAGTGAAGTGTTGCAGGTACTGAAGTGTTGCAGGAAGAGAAGTGTTGCAGGTAGTGAGACTACTACTGCTGAGTCACGAGGAGATTACTACTGCTGAGTCACCAGGAGACTACTACTGCTGAGTCACCAGGAGACTACTACTGCTGAGTCACCAGGAGACTACTACTGCTGAGTCACCAGGAGACTACTACTGCTGAGTCACCAGGAGACTACTACTGCTGAGTCACCAGGAGACTACTACTGCTGAGTCACCAGGAGACTACTACTGCTGAGTCACCAGGAGACTACTACTGCTGAGTCACCAGGAGACTACTACTGCTGAGTCACCAGGAGACTACTACTGCTGAGTCACCAGGAGACTACTACTGCTGAGTCACCAGGAAACTACTACTGCTGAGTCACCAGGAGACTACTACTGCTGAGTCACCAGGAGACTACTACTGCTGAGTCACCAGGAGACTACTACTGCTGAGTCACCAGGAGACTACTACTGCTGAGTCACCAGGAGACTACTACTGCTGAGTCACCAGGAGACTACTACTGCTGAGTCACCAGGAGACTACTACTGCTGAGTCACCAGGAGATTACTACTGCTGAGTCACCAGGAGACTACTACTGCTGAGTCACCAGGAGACTACTACTGCTGAGTCACCAGGAGACTACTACTGCTGAGTCACCAGGAGACTACTACTGCTGAGTCACCAGGAGACTACTACTGCTGAGTCACCAGGAGACTACCACTGCTGAGTCACCAGGAAACTACCACTGCTGAGTCACCAGGAGACTACTACTGCTGAGTCACCAGGAGACTACTACTGCTGAGTCACCAGGAGACTACTACTGCTGAGTCACCAGGAGACTACCACTGCTGAGTCACCAGGAAACTACCACTGCTGAGTCACCAGGAGACTACTACTGCTGAGTCACCAGGAAACTACTACTGCTGAGTCACCAAGAGACTACCACTGCTGAGTCACCAGGAAACTACTACTGCTGAGTCACCAGGAGACTACTACTGCTGAATCACCAAGAGACTACCACTGCTGAGTCACCAGGAAACTACCACTGCTGAGTCACCAGGAGACTACTACTGCTGAGTCACCAGGAAACTACTACTGCTGAGTCACCAGGAGACTACTACTGCTGAGTCACCAGGAAACTACTACTGCTGAGTCACCAGGAGACTACTACTGCTGAGCCACCAGGAGACTACTACTTCTGAGTCACCAGGAGACTACTACTGCTGAGTCACCAGGAGACTACTACTGCTGAGTCACCAGGAGACTACTGCTGCTGAGTCACCAGGAGACTACTACTGCTGAGTCACCAGGAGACTACTACTGCTGAGTCACCAGGAGACTACTACTGCTGAGTCACCAGGAGACTACTACTGCTGAGTCACCAGGAGACTACTACTGCTGAGTCACCAGGAGACTACTACTGCTGAGTCACCAGGAGACTACTACTGCTGAGTCACCAGGAGACTACTACTGCTGAGTCACCAGGAGACTACTACTGCTGAGTCACCAGGAGACTACTACTGCTGAGTCACCAGGAGACTACCACTGCTGAGTCACCAGGAGGCTACTACTGCTGAGTCACCAGGAGACTACTACTGCTGAGTCACCAGGAGACTACTACTGCTGAGTCACCAGGAGACTACTACTGCTGAGTCACCAGGAGACTACTACTTCTGAGTCACCAGGAGACTACTACTGCTGAGTCACCAGGAGATTACTACTGCTGAGTCACCAGGAGACTACTACTGCTGAGTCACCAGGAGACTACTACTGCTGACTCACCAGGAGACTACTACTTCTGAGTCACCAGGAGACTACTACTGCTGAGTCACCAGGAGACTACTACTGCTGAGTCACCAGGAGACTACTACTGCTGAGTCACCAGGAGACTACTACTGCTGAGTCACCAGGAGACTACTACTGCTGAGTCACCAGGAGACTACTACTGCTGAGTCACCAGGAGACTACTACTGCTGAGTCACCAGGAGACTACTACTGCTGAGTCACCAGGAGACTACTACTGCTGAGTCACCAGGAGACTACTACTGCTGAGTCACCAGGAGACTACTACTGCTGAGTCACCAGGAGACTACTACTGCTGAGTCACCAGGAGACTACTACTGCTGAGTCACCAGGAGACTACTACTGCTGAGTCACCAGGAGACTACTACTGCTGAGTCACCAGGAGACTACTACTGCTGAGTCACCAGGAGACTACTACTGCTGAGTCACAAGGAGATTACTACTGCTGAGTCACCAGGAGACTACTACTGCTGAGTCACCAGGAGACTACTACTGCTGAGTCACCAGGAGACTACTACTGCTGAGTCACCAGGAGACTACTACTGCTGAGTCACCAGGAGATTACTGCTGCTGAGTCACCAGGAGACTACTACTGCTGAGTCACCAGGAGACTACTACTGCTGAGTCACCAGGAGACTACTACTGCTGAGTCACCAGGAGACTACTACTGCTGAGTCACCAGGAGACTACTACTGCTGAGTCACCAGGAGGCTACTACTGCTGAGTCACCAGGAGACTACTACTGCTGAGTCACCAGGAGACTACTACTGCTGAGTCACCAGGAGACAACTGCAGCTGAGTCACCATGAGACAACTGTAGCTGAGTCACCATGAGACAACTGCAGCTGAGTCACCAGGAGACAACTGCAGCTGAGTCACCAGGAGACAACTGCAGATGAGTCACCAGAAGATAACTAGAGCTGAGTCATCAAGAGACAACTGTAGCTAAGTCTCCAGGAGATAAGTCATCACTGAATGATAAGAGCAGCACAGTTGAAGAAATAGCTTTTTTCTTATCATGTGACATCCCTTGTGACCCCCATGATATACCGCACACGATATTCCACGCGACATTTCACGCGACATCACACGCTATATTCCACGCGATATTTCACGCTTCATTCTAGACACCACTCGCCCCTTTTTGTGGATACGTGGAAGGTTAAAAGTCGTAGAGATTGGCGGAGAATTGGTAGTAATTTGCGGGTGGAAAAACTGACTTAGTGAGAACGACATTCTTGACGCTGTCAAAGCAATCGTGGAAAAAGTTGTGATTGGATTTCAAGAAGTTTGCTTGAGTCGCGACGCATGACGCATCAACGATGGTTAGAGCAAGAAGCTACGTTTGTCTGACTTCTATAGCAGGATGTGCCTTTATTTCGCTCTAACTGACTTCCTAACATACGAAATATAGACTAAGAACTTCTAAGCTTGTTACCACCAGAAAGAATATCACCCACATCAGTCGACTAACATCTGCCTAAAAGTGAATATGATAACAGTATACAACACCGACAGGTTATTAAGTAAGACACACGTGCAATAGTTAGGTATCTTTATTCCGAAAAGTTTCGTCTACACAGTAGGCTTCTTCAGTCGAGTACAGAGGAGGCAATAGAAACAGTAGAGTTGAAAAGATGATGTAATCCAACCATCACCCTTGAAGATGTCTTCGTGTCCCGCCGAGACTAGATTACTGGGAACAGTTGAAGTTCCTTGATTTGTATTCCCTGGAACGCAGGCGAGAGAGACACATGATAATATACACTTGGAAAATCCTACAGGGATTGGTACCAAACTTGCACGCGAAAATCACTCCCTATGAAAGAAAAGACTCGGCAGGAGATCCAGCGAAAGCAGGGGCGACACGAGTACACTGAGAGACAACACAGTATCTGTTAATGGCCCAAGGCTGTTCAACTGCCTCCCAGCATACATAAGGGGGATTACCAATAGACCCCTGGCTGTCTTCAAGAAGGCGCTGGACAGGCACCTAAAGTCAGTACCTGGTCAGCAGGGCTGTGGTTCGTACGTCAGTTTGCATTCGGCCAGCAGTAATAACCTGGTTGATCAGATCCTGATCCACCACGAGGCCTGGTCTTAGACAGGGCCGCGGGGACGTTGACGCCCGAAACCGTCTCCAGGTATATTCCAGGAGACAGGGTGGCCTAAACAAGAAGAAACATTCTCACCATCACTTACTGCATCACTGTGTTGCCAGAGGCTTACCGATACTACAATTCAAAACTGTAAGTATCCCCACCCCTCTTGAAGCCCTTAGGCCCTTTACCACCACTTCCAGGATTCAAGTTCAGTTAACCAGTTTCCGTAAGTCAAATTCATAAATGTTACCTTGCTCACACTCCAACAGCAAGTCAATTCATAAAATCTACTTTTCTTCGCTTACTCCTAACATGCTCACACACGCTTGCTCGATACATAAAACCTCCTTTACCTCCTCTGCCTCCAACCTTTCCTAGGACTATCCATACCCCACTCTTCTCCCACTACAGATTTATACACCCTACGAATCATTCAATTTTGTTCTATCCTCTCTAAATGTCCGAACCACTTCAACAACCCCTCCTCAGCCCTCTGGATAATACTTTCAGTAATCTCGCACCTCCTTTTAATTTCCAAGCTACAAATTCTCTGCATGATATTGACATCACACATATTGCCTTCAGACACGATATCTCCACTGCCTCTTTGGATAACATTCTTTGTTTCTACAGGTGCCTCAATACACCACTCACCTTTTTCCCTTCGTCTGTTCTATGGTTCACCTCGTCTTTCATAGATCCATCTGTTGACAAGTTCATCCCAAATATCTGAACACATTCAATTTTTCCATACTCCCTCTAATCTGATATTCAATCTTTCATTACTTAACTTTTTTGTTTGCCTCATTCTTTTCCTCTTTTCTATATTCACTTTCAATTTCCTTCTTTTACACACCCTCCCAAATTCATCCGCCAACATTTGCAATTTCTCTTCAGAATCTCCCAAAAGCACAGTGTCATCAGCGAAAACCAACTGTGAAAACTTCCACCTTATGTTAGATTCTTTATCTTCCATTCCAAAAGCTTTCCCCAACAACCCTGTCTATAAATATATTGAACATCCTTGTTGTCATCATGCATCGCTGTCTAAGGCCTACTTTTGCTGGGAAATAATCTCAGTCTTTCCTACATAACCTAACCTAAGCCTCACTATCCTGGCATAAACTCTTAATTGCTTTCAGTAACCTGTCACCTATCTTATACACTTGCAACATCTGCCACATTGCTTTTCTGTCCACCCCATCATATGCCTTTTCCAAATCCATAAATGCAACAAAAACTTCCATACTCTTATCTAAATATTGTTTACTTATATGCTTCAATGTAAACACTTGGACTTCACATCCCATATCCTTCCTAAATCCTCCTTCCTTGCTCATCTGCGATCCTGATCTCTGTCTTACCAAATTTGTTATATAATAACTCTACCATACACTTTACCAGGTACACCCAACAGGCTTATTTCCCCTATAATTCTTAGAACATAAGAACATAAGAACAAAGGAACACTGCAGCAGGCCTACTGGCCCATGCGAGGCAGGTCCAAGTCTCCTACCGGCTTAAGCCAATGCACCCAACCTAGTCAGGTCAGGTCACCTTGACTTAAGGGAGGAACACGGCAACCGTCCTGGTAGCACAAGCTAATCAGGTCCAACTCACACCCACCCACACCCACTCATGTATTTATCCAACCTATTTTTAAAGCTACACAATGTTCTGGCCTCTAGGACCGTACTTGGGAGTTTGTTCCACTCATCCACAACTCTATTACCAAACCAGTACTTTCCTATATCCTTCCTGAATCTGAATTTTTCTAACTTAAAACCATTGCTGCGAGTCCTGTCTAGGCTAGATATTTTCAGCACACTATTTACATCCCCTTTATTTATTCCTGTCTTCCATTTATACACCTCAATCATATCCCCCCTAATTCTACGTCTTCCGAGAGAGTGCAGATTCAGGGCCCTTAGTCTATCCTCATAGGGAAGGTTTCTGATACATGGGATCAACTTTGTCATCCTCCTTTGTTGGTTTAGAAAGACACGTAAGCAAACACTATAACATATTTATTAGAAAACGTTTCGGTCCTGGGACCTTGATCACTTCTAACATACAGAGGTAGAAAGACATTATATATAGGCGGAGAGTGAGATGTGACGCACGTGACCTGAGGAATGTCATAAGAACATAAGAATGGAGGAACACTGTAGAAGGCCTACTGGCCCATGCGAGGCAGGTCCTTATCAAAACAACCTCTGCCTATGATGAGGACCAGTAGACGATGAAATCATGTGACTCCTGTGTTGTTGGGTTGGTGCTGCTTAAGTATCATGTATGCCAATGTTTTTGAAATTTTGTAGTTTCCAGTGTTGCGTTCTATAGTGTCGGTGACGGTGATTAGTGAGGCTTCTAGGCACCGTCGGCGTCTGAGGTCTGGTTCGGTGAGAACGAGTTGTGCCTCGTTCCAGTTCATCAAATGCCCCGTGGAGTCTCTGTGGAGGACACAGGCGTACCTTACATCGTCTCTGTTAGAGGCATTTCGATGCTCATTCAGGCGGACTGCAAGATCTCTGCCTGTCTCGCCTACATATTTCTTGGGACAGAACCCACAGGGGATAGTGTAGACGCCTGCTGTAGAAGTTAGAGGTGTGGGGCTGCGTTTAGTAGTGAGGTCTTTGATAGAGGATGTGTTTATGGTGGAAACGTTGATGTTACTCATAGCAAGTGCCCGGCGAGTATTCGTGGCAACATCGCCACATGGGAGTACTATGAACTGTTTAGGGGGCTGTTCCATGGGCGGTTTGTTGAGGATAGCTTGTGCCTTGAGTCTGCAATCTCGGATGAAGAAAGATGGGAACTGAAGACGTGTAAAGGCTTGTGTTATGTAAGTGCATTCTTCTTCTAGAAAACAAGGGCTGGAGATGCGAAGAGCTCTCAAGAAGAAGCCAATGAGGACTCCTCTCTTAGTGCGGGTATCTTGGTGTGAATAAAAGTGTATAAGATCGTCCTTGTTGGTAGGTTTTCTATACACTTTGAAGAGAAGTTTGTCACTGTCGGGAGATCTGCACAGTAGAACGTCGAGGAAAGGAAGTTTGCCATCATTTTCGAGTTCAAGTGTAAACTTTATTGATGGTTCAACTGCATTGATCTTGTTGAGAAGGGCCTGGATATTGAGACGTCTCGGATAGAAAACCAATATATCATCAACGTATCTTAGCCAGGTAACGGTGTTGGGAATGAGGGTGCTGAATTTCTCTGTCTCCAAGTTTTCCATGAAGAGGTTGGCAAGCACAGCACTGAGCGGGCTGCCCATTGCCATCCCAAAGCATTGTTTGTAACAGTTGTCCTGATACTTGAAGAAGTTGAAATTAACACACAGTTCCACTAGATTATGAAATCTAGAAGAGGTAAAGGGAGGTCGTGGTTTTCAGTGAGCCTCTGTCTCAGAATGTTGATTGCAGCGTCAGTAGGAACGTTGGTAAAGAGGGCTGTGACATCGAAGGAAGCCATGCTTTTGTTTTTGACATTCAGGTTGGAAATTCGGGAGAGAAGGTCACCTGAGTGTTTGAGGTGGGCTTGACTGATAGTGCCCAGAAGCGCTGAAAGGTATTTGGCAAGGTGGCCGGCTAGTCTGTGTGGTGCACTCCCTATGCCCGAAGTGATAGGCCGTAGTGGGATGCCAGGTTTGTGTGTCTTAGGAAGGCCATACAGGCGTGCTGGTTTCGGTTGACCTGGTAAAAGTTTAAGTAGTTTTTTGCCTTGTTCTGATTTTCGTAAGATGCTACGAGCCTTTTGAAGGAAAGTCTGGGTACTTTGAAGTAGCACTGATTCTGATACAGGCTGGTATGTGTTGGCATCGTTGAGAAGATTTAAGACTTTATTGTTGTAGTCGACAGTGTTGAGTAACACCACACCACCTCCTTTGTCAGCGGTTGTAATGACGATATCATCGTTGTTGGCCAAGTTCCTGAGTGCTTGGATGTATCTTCTGGGAATGACCGGTCTTGAAGGCTCAGTAGCTGCAGCAGTGATGATTCCTTGGACAAAGCCCTTTTGAAACTCGGAGTCTCCAAAAGGTTGGTTCTTGGTTACCATATCCACCAGATTATGTTTCTTGTTGATGCCAGTAGTAAACTTGAGCCCTAGGCTGAGGGCTTCTGTCTCGGTGACGGTTAGTGTATAGGAAGATAAGTTATTTATGATTTCTGGTCGTCCCATTTCGCTCCATTTGCTGTGGGAACACAGGTCTTGTAGTTTTCGTGATAGCTTCAATTTCTGTTGGATGTTGGCAGTGGTAACTTGGCTGAGTATATATTCTGCAGTCCTTCTGTCAGGAGTAGGAAGTGAAGCACGAATCTGAGCGGCACGTAATGAGGCCTCCTTCTGAGCATGTCGCAGTTCATCGGAGCTTTCTCTAAGGTAGGCGTAAACAGCAGGAGAGAAAGGGTGTCTAGATGTGGTCAGTTGTCGAGGAGTGGACCGTGGTATCACCATCTCAGCAATACAGTCTTCTAGGAAGATGTGTCGGTTCCGAAGACTATTAGCTTTGAGTAGGAGAGAAAGGTATTCTCTGTATGCTATGTCCATAGTGTGTTGCAGTGTCAGACAAGATGGTATAAACCTTGGTAATAAATACCGACAAGTTGGTTTAGAAAGACACGTAAGCAAACACTATAACATATTTATTAGAAAACGTTTCGGTCCTGGGACCTTGATCACTTCTAACATACAGAGGTAGAAAGACATTATATATAGGCGGAGAGTGAGATGTGACGCACGTGACCTGAGGAATGTCATAAGAACATAAGAATGGAGGAACACTGTAGAAGGCCTACTGGCCCATGCGAGGCAGAAACATAATCTGGTGGATATGGTAACCAAGAACCAACCTTTTGGAGACTCCGAGTTTCAAAAGGGCTTTGTCCAAGGAATCATCACTGCTGCAGCTACTGAGACCGGTCATTCCCAGAAGATACATCCAAGCACTCAGGAACTTGGCCAACAACGATGATATCGTCATTACAACCGCTGACAAAGGAGGTGGTGTGGTGTTACTCAACACTGTCGACTACAACAATAAAGTCTTAAATCTTCTCAACGATGCCAACACATACCAGCCTGTATCAGAATCAGTGCTACTTCAAAGTACCCAGACTTTCCTTCAAAAGGCTCGTAGCATCTTACGAAAATCAGAACAAGGCAAAAAACTACTTAAACTTTTACCAGGTCAACCGAAACCAGCACGCCTGTATGGCCTTCCTAAGACACACAAACCTGGCATCCCACTACGGCCTATCACTTCGGGCATAGGGAGTGCACCACACAGACTAGCCGGCCACCTTGCCAAATACCTTTCAGCGCTTCTGGGCACTATCAGTCAAGCCCACCTCAAACACTCAGGTGACCTTCTCTCCCGAATTTCCAACCTGAATGTCAAAAACAAAAGCATGGCTTCCTTCGATGTCACAGCCCTCTTTACCAACGTTCCTACTGACGCTGCAATCAACATTCTGAGACAGAGGCTCACTGAAAACCACGACCTCCCTTTACCTCTTCTAGATTTCATCGATCTAGTGGAACTGTGTGTTAATTTCAACTTCTTCAAGTATCAGGACAACTGTTACAAACAATGCTTTGGGATGGCAATGGGCAGCCCGCTCAGTGCTGTGCTTGCCAACCTCTTCATGGAAAACTTGGAGACAGAGAAATTCAGCACCCTCATTCCCAACACCGTTACCTGGCTAAGATACGTTGATGATATATTGGTTTTCTATCCAAGACGTCTCAATATCCAGGCCCTTCTCAACAAGATCAATGCAGTTGAACCATCAATAAAGTTTACACTTGAACTCGAAAATGATGGCAAACTTCCTTTCCTCGACGTTCTACTGTGCAGATCTCCCGACAGTGACAAACTTCTCTTCAAAGTGTATAGAAAACCTACCAACAAGGACGATCTTATACACTTTTATTCACACCAAGATACCCGCACTAAGAGAGGAGTCCTCATTGGCTTCTTCTTGAGAGCTCTTCGCATCTCCAGCCCTTGTTTTCTAGAAGAAGAATGCACTTACATAACACAAGCCTTTACACGTCTTCAGTTCCCATCTTTCTTCATCCGAGATTGCAGACTCAAGGCACAAGCTATCCTCAACAAACCGCCCATGGAACAGCCCCCTAAACAGTTCATAGTACTCCCATGTGGCGATGTTGCCACGAATACTCGCCGGGCACTTGCTATGAGTAACATCAACGTTTCCACCATAAACACATCCTCTATCAAAGACCTCACTACTAAACGCAGCCCCACACCTCTAACTTCTACAGCAGGCGTCTACACTATCCCCTGTGGGTTCTGTCCCAAGAAATATGTAGGCGAGACAGGCAGAGATCTTGCAGTCCGCCTGAATGAGCATCGAAATGCCTCTAACAGAGACGATGTAAGGTACGCCTGTGTCCTCCACAGAGACTCCACGGGGCATTTGATGAACTGGAACGAGGCACAACTCGTTCTCACCGAACCAGACCTCAGACGCCGACGGTGCCTAGAAGCCTCACTAATCACCGTCACCGACACTATAGAACGCAACACTGGAAACTACAAAATTTCAAAAACATTGGCATACATGATACTTAAGCAGCACCAACCCAACAACACAGGAGTCACATGATTTCATCGTCTACTGGTCCTCATCATAGGCAGAGGTTGTTTTGATAAGGACCTGCCTCGCATGGGCCAGTAGGCCTTCTACAGTGTTCCTCCATTCTTATGTTCTTATGACATTCCTCAGGTCACGTGCGTCACATCTCACTCTCCGCCTATATATATAATGTCTTTCTACCTCTGTATGTTAGAAGTGATCAAGGTCCCAGGACCGAAACGTTTTCTAATAAATATGTTATAGTGTTTGCTTACGTGTCTTTCTAAACCAACTTGTCGGTATTTATTACCAAGGTTTATACCATCCTCCTTTGTACATTTTCCAGAGCATTTATATCCATTCTGTAATACGGTGACCAAAACTGTGCAGCATAATCTAAATGAGGCCTAACCAAGGATGTATAGAGTTGAAGAACAACCTGAGGACTCCTATTTATGCTTCTTGATATGAAGCCAAGGATTCTATTAGCTTTATTGCGAACACTTATGCACTGTTGTCTTGGTTTCAGATTACTGCTAACCAGAACTCCTAAATCTTTTTCCTCTTTGCCTTTGTGCAAAGGAATTATGCATGCTTCTATTATTAACTGTCAAGTCCATTCGTTCCATTCTCAATTATTAATTTCACTCCAAAACTTTGTCTTATTCTCAGCAAAAATTTGTTGACGGCACCTCACTCTCTCTCATTTGCATTCTTTTTTACACTCCTTTACCACTTTCTTAACTTCTCTGTTTCTCTCCATATACTCTCTCCTCCTTATATTAACTCTTCTTTGTAAAAACTCTCATATTCTGACTTTTCTCTCTTTCAACTCTCTCTTTGCTCCATCATTCCACCAATCTTTTCTCCCGCACCTACTCTTCTTTATCAACAAGCTTCTGCTGAACACACTAACACTGCATTCGTAAATCTACCCCAATCCTCTTCAACCTCATTATCTACATTCTTACTAGCCCATCTTTCTACCAATAGTTGCTTATATCTTACTTTCTAGTTTAGGGCTACTCAACTGGCGGCCCGCGGTCCGAACCCGGACCTTCTGAGTGTTGTAGTTGGACCGCGGACTTCAGGAGAAAGCTGATATAAATAACCGGTGTTACCACGTCCAGGATCAGGTGGTACACAAGAGCAGGATTAATACATTATTCTATCTGAATGGAATACATACACTGAATGCAATACAGTATTCTAGCATAGCTAAATACTGATATTTTCTCCCATAAAATGGTAAAACTTTCAATTTCGGGAAAGGTTGTGCATTTATGTTTGTGCAAGGAATGATTTCTGTTTTTTTTTTTAATTTTGTTTTTAGCATGTTTTTTTTTAGCATTTAAGCCAATTTGAGTAAAAAAAATCCTAAACTTGTTCGATATAATATAAACATAATGTTTATATTATATCGAACTATTTATCTTCATATTTTGTAAATTTTTATAAGAGGAGGTTCTTCATGGTCAGTTTGGAGTCAAATTTCACCCCAAGGATATCAACTTCTTCTCCAGGTGCCAACATCCTCCCATTCATCCTTACTACTGCACCAGCATTACCATCATGGTGCCTAGAGACGATCATCATTTGCGTTTTCTCAGGTGCAAATGTTACTTGCCATCTATTTCCCCAAGCTGATATAGCTTTTAACTGGTGATTGATGTAGCTTAGAGCAGCTGGCATTTCTTCTCTTGGATAAGTGAATGTCAGTGTACAGTCGTCTGCATATGCATGTGATTCTGGGATGAGATGAAGAAGGTCGTTGAAGTAGACATTCCATAACAATGGTCCCAGCACGCTTCCTTGTGGAACACTTGCCTCAATAGGATGTCTTGCTGATTCCGTTCCATTGAGAACTACCCTTGAAGATCTACCATGGAGGTAATCACTGAGGAGACATAGCGTAGAGCCTGCAATTCCCAGTGCTTGAAGTTTTGCTAAGAGGCCCTGGTGCCACACCCGTTCGAAAGCACCAGCAATATCCAGTGCCACCACACAGCTGACTTTGGATTCATCCAGTGACTGGTGCCACTAAGTGGAGAGGTTTAATAACAGATCAGCAGCAGAGTAACCTTTCCTGAAGCCATATTGACGATCACAAAGTAGTGAGTGGTAGTCAAAAAACTCTGTCATTTGTCTTGAGATTATTGTCTCAAGTATCTTACCATTGATTGACAGAAGTGACACTAGTCTGTATTTATTATTATTATTAAAGATTCGCCGGTATTCTCCCGGCCCGGGCCTTTTCCAAGTGGTGGCCCGGCCACTAGTCTGTAGTTGCTGATTTCTGCTCTGCTCTTCTTTTTGTGAACAGGGACTACATTTGCCTCTTTCCACAGAGAGGGCCATTTACACTGTACTAGGCAGTGCTGAAAGATGAGAGTTAGAGGTGCTGCTAGCTGGTCTGCACATCTTCTCAGCAATCTTGGGGACAACTTGTCTGGGCCCACAGCCTTTTCTTGGTCAAGCGATTTAAGAAGGAAATGCACCTCCTCCTGCCTTATTGTCACCACTGACAGTTTTGACACAGTTCTTGCAGCTAGCCAAGGAGAGTCCCTTGCTTGATCAGGAACTTGCATTTTGGTAGCAAAGTATTCAGCAAAGAGGTCCGCCTTCTCTTGACTACTAGTAGAGGTGGTCCCATCCTGTCGATTTAGAGGTGGAATAAGTTCATCAGGCAGATAACCTTGTCTGTCCTTGACCAGGGACCACCAGGTTTTGGAGCCTACCCTACCTGATGCTAGCTTTCTTTTTGTGTCCACCTCTCATTTAGCAATGGCCCACTTTTGAACGTCACCCATATGCCTACAGGCTTGCATGTGCAAGTTCTCTCTCTCTCTCTCTCTCTCTCTCTCTCTCTCTCTCTCTCTCTCTCTCTCTCTCTCTCTCTCTCTCTCTCTCTCTCTCTCTCTCTCTCTCTCTCTCTTCTACACTTCTCTCATCTCCAGGTGCATAAACAGTTAATATAAGTCTTCACAGGAGTGAAGACGGTCCTCTGGGAACGTACTTGCTAGAACATCCTCTTTTCTGCAATTTTGCAAGCTCCTGATGATGTGTTGATTACATCACGAAAGGCCTACAGCTATCATTATTCTTCCCCCGTGGTTGTTTTGCATCCTGTATCGCTATTTACAATATATATATATATATATATATATATATATATATATATATATATATATATATATATATATATATATATATACATATATATATCTATATATATATATATATATATATATATATATATATATATATATCTATATTGTAAATAGCGATACAGGATGCAAAACAACCACGGGGGAAGAATAATGATAGCTGTAGGCCTTTCGTGATGTAATCAACACATCATCAGGAGCTTGCAAAATTGCAGAAAAGAGGATGTTCTAGCAAGTACGTTCCCAGAGGACCGTCTTCACTCCTGGAGTGAGATTAACAAGTTAAGAAAGCCTAGAGAACAAATGGATTTGTCAGTTAAAAATAGGAGAGGAGAGTTATTAAATGGAGAGTTAGAGGTATTGGGAAGATGGAAGGAATATTTTGAGGAATTGTTAAATGTTGATGAAGATAGGGAAGCTGTGATTTCGTGTATAGGGCAAGGAGGAATAACATCTTGTAGGAGTGAGGAAGAGCCAGTTGTGAGTGTGGGGGAAGTTCGTGAGGCAGTAGGTAAAATGAAAGGGGGTAAGGCAGCCGGGATTGATGGGATAAAGATAGAAATGTTAAAAGCAGGTGGGGATATAGTTTTGGAGTGGTTGGTGCAATTATTTAATAAATGTATGGAAGAGGGTAAGGTACCTAGGGATTGGCAGAGAGCATGCATAGTTCCTTTGTATAAAGGCAAAGGGGATAAAAGAGAGTGCAAAAATTATAGGGGGATAAGTCTGTTGAGTGTACCTGGTAAAGTGTATGGTAGAGTTATAATTGAAAGAATTAAGAGTAAGACGGAGAATAGGATAGCAGATGAACAAGGAGGCTTTAGGAAAGGTAGGGGGTGTGTGGACCAGGTGTTTACAGTGAAACATATAAGTGAACAGTATTTAGATAAGGCTAAAGAGGTCTTTGTGGCATTTATGGATTTGGAAAAGGCGTATGACAGGGTGGATAGGGGGGCAATGTGGCAGATGTTGCAAGTGTATGGTGTAGGAGGTAGGTTACTGAAAGCAGTGAAGAGTTTTTACTAGGATAGTGAGGCTCAAGTTAGAGTATGTAGGAAAGAGGGAAATTTTTTCCCAGTAAAAGTAGGCCTTAGACAAGGATGTGTGATGTCACCGTGGTTGTTTAATATATTTATAGATGGGGTTGTAAGAGAAGTAAATGCGAGGGTCTTGGCAAGAGGCGTGGAGTTAAAAGATAAAGAATCACACACAAAGTGGGAGTTGTCACAGCTGCTCTTTGCTGATGACACTGTGCTCTTGGGAGATTCTGAAGAGAAGTTGCAGAGATTGGTGGATGAATTTGGTAGGGTGTGCAAAAGAAGAAAATTAAAGGTGAATACAGGAAAGAGTAAGGTTATGAGGATAACAAAAAGATTAGGTGATGAAAGATTGAATATCAGATTGGAGGGAGAGAGTATGGAGGAGGTGAACGTATTCAGATATTTGGGAGTGGACGTGTCAGCGGATGGGTCTATGAAAGATGAGGTGAATCATAGAATTGATGAGGGAAAAAGAGTGAGTGGTGCACTTAGGAGTCTGTGGAGACAAAGAACTTTGTCCTTGGAGGCAAAGAGGGGAATGTATGAGAGTATAGTTTTACCAACGCTCTTATATGGGTGTGAAGCGTGGGTGATGAATGTTGCAGCGAGGAGAAGGCTGGAGGCAGTGGAGATGTCATGTCTGAGGGCAATGTGTGGTGTGAATATAATGCAGAGAATTCGTAGTTTGGAAGTTAGGAGGAGGTGCGGGATTACCAAAACTGTTGTCCAGAGGGCTGAGGAAGGGTTGTTGAGGTGGTTCGGACATGTAGAGAGAATGGAGCGAAACAGAATGACTTCAAGAGTGTATCAGTCTGTAGTGGAAGGAAGGCGGGGTAGGGGTCGGCCTAGGAAGGGTTGGAGGGAGGGGGTAAAGGAGGTTTTGTGTGCGAGGGGCTTGGACTTCCAGCAGGCATGCGTGAGCGTGTTTGATAGGAGTGAATGGAGACAAATGGTTTTTAATACTTGACGTGCTGTTGGAGTGTGAGCAAAGTAACATTTATGAAGGGATTCAGGGAAACCGGCAGGCCGGACTTGAGTCCTGGAGATGGGAAGTACAGTGCCTGCACTCTGAAGGAGGGGTGTTAATGTTGCAGTTTAAAAACTGTAGTGTAAAGCACCCTTCTGGCAAGACAGTGATGGAGTGAATGATGGTGAAAGTTTTTCTTTTTCGGGCCACCCTGCCTTGGTGGGAATCGGCCGGTGTGATAATAAAAAAAAAAAAAAAAAAAAAAAAAAAAAAAAAAAAAAATAATAAAACATATATATATATATATATATATATATATATATATATATATATATATATATATATATATATATATATATATATATATATATATATATATATATATATATATATATATATATATATAGTAGGTTGGTAGACAGCAAAAGCCCAGGGAGGTACTACCGTCCTGCCAAGTGAGTGTACAACGAAAGCCTGTAATTGTTTTACATGATAGGATTGCTGGTGTCTTTTGTCTGTCTCATAAACATGCAAGAGTTCAGGTACGTCATGCTACTTCTACTTGCATTTAGGTCACACTACACATACATGTACAAGCATATATATAAACACCCCTCTGGGTATTCTTCTATTTTATTTCTAGTTCTTGTTCTTATTTATTTCCTCTTACTCCCATCGGGAAGTGGAACAGAATTCTTCCTCCGTAAGCCATGCGTGTTGTAAGAGGCGACTAAAATGCCGGGAGCAAGGGGCTATTAACCTCTTCTCCTGTATATATTACTAAATTTAAAAAGAGAAACTTTAGTTTTTTCTTTTGGGCCACCCTGCCTCGGTGGGATACGGCTGGTACGTTGAAAGAAGAAGGAATATATATATACATATATAGTATATATATATACATATATATATACATATATAGTATATATATACATATATATATAGTATATATATATATACATATATATATACATATATAGTATATATATACATATATATATATTATTTTTTTTTTATTATCACACCGGCCGATTCCCACCAAGGCAGGGTGGCCCGAAAAAGAAAAACTTTCACCATCATTCACTCCATCACTGTCTTGCCAGAAGGATGCTTTACACTACAGTTTTTAAACTGCAACATTAACACCCCTCCTTCAGAGTGCAGGCACTGTACTTCCCATCTCCAGGACTCAAGTCCGGCCTGCCGGTTTCCCTGAATCCCTTCATAAATGTTACTTTGCTCACACTCCAACAGCACGTCAAGTATTAAAAACCATTTGTCTCCATTCACTCCTATCAAACACGCTCACGCATGCCTGCTGGAAGTCCAAGCCCCTCGCACACAAAACCTCCTTTACCCTTTATATATATATATACATATATATATATATATATATATATATATATATATATATATATATATATGTCGTGCCGAATAGGCAGAACTTGCGATCTTGGCTTAAATAACAACGTTCATCTTGCCATATAGGACAAGTGAAAATTTGTGTATGCAATAATTTCGCCAAAATCATTCTGAACCTAACGAAAAAAATATATTTTACTGTGTTTGTTTAGCATTAAATTATTTTAAACAAATCTAAAATATATTTAGTTTGGTTAGGCTAAAATAAATTGCTCTTGTTATAATAAGGTTAGGTAAGTTTTCTAAGATTCAAACGGCTTCAGGAAGAAATCCAAATATGGGTTCCACAATTTACACCAGAGGTGGACCCAAGAATATATATATATATATATATATATATATATATATATATATATATATATATATATATATATATATATATATATATATATATATATATATATATATATATATATATATATATATATATATATATATATACATACATCAGTTCTACAGACAAGGTAGCTCTCTCTTTCTCAGTTCTGTAGACAATGTAGCTCTCTCTTTCTCAGTTCTGTAGACAATGTAGCTCTCTCTTTCTCAGTTCTGTAGACAATGTAGCTCTCTCTTTCTCAGTTCTGTAGACAATGTAGCTCTCTCTTTCTCAGTTCTGTAGACAATGTAGCTCTCTCTTTCTCAGTTCTGTAGACAAGGTAACTCTCTCTTTCTCAGTTCTGTAGACAAGGTAACTCTCTCTTTCTCAGTTCTGTAGACAAGGTAACTCTCTCTTTCTCAGTTCTGTTGACAAGGTAACTCTCTCTTTCTCAGTTCTGTAGACAAGGTAACTCTCTCTTTCTCAGTTCTGTAGACAAGGTATCTCTCTCATCCTCCACAATAATAACAAACATTTAAAGATAACTTTACGAACACTCATATTCATCACTGGGATGGAATATATTCTAATCTCTTCCATTTAATAATTTCGAAAAGTGATTTTTTTTCTTTTTGCAAGGCTGATCCTCTCCACCGACTCAGTGAAAATAACACAGTCTGTTTTTAAATAACTTTGTGTTTGTAATTCTGTGTGGGAATGTTGAGGCTCCAGCAACAAACACGTACAAATGAACCATTATAACTGTGTATTAGTGCTGGCTCATAACAGTAACATGGTACGTGAGGTAAGAATGTACCAGGCTCGTGTGTAGACAGTACCAGGCTCGTGTGTAGACAGTACCATGCTCGTGTGTAGACAGTACCATGCTCGTGTGTAGACAGTACCATGCTCGTGGGTAGACAGTACCATGCTCGTGTGTAGACAGTACCATGCTCGTGTGTAGACAGTACCATGCTCATGTGTAGACAGTACCATGCTCGTGGGTACACCGTACCATGCTCGTGTGTAGACAGTACCGGGCTCGTGTGTAGTCAGTACCAGGCTCATGTGTAGACAGTACCAGGCTCGTGTGTAGACAGTACCAGGCTCGTGTGTTGACAGTACCAGGCTCGTGTGTTGACAGTACCAGGCTCGTGTGTAGACAGTACCATGCTCGTGTGTAGACAGTACCAAGCTCGTGTGTAGACAGTACCATGCTCGTGTGTAGACAGTACCATGCTCGTGTGTAGACAGTACCAGGCTCGTGTGTAGACAGTACCATGCTCGTGTGTAGACAGTACCATGCTCGTGTTTAGACAGTACCAGGCTCATGTGTAGACAGTACCATGCTCCTGTGTAGAGAGTACCATGCTCGTGTGTAGACATTACGAGGCTCGTGTGTAGACACTACCAGACTCGTGTGTAGACAGTACCAGGCTCGTGTGTAGACAGTACCAGGCTCGTGTGTAGACAGTACCATGCTCGTGTGTAGACAGTACCAGGCTCGTGTGTAGACAGTACCATGCTCGTGTGAAGACAGTACCAGGCTCGTGTGTAGACAGTACCAGGCTCGTGTATAGACAGTACCATGCTCGTGTGTAGACAGTACCATGCTCGTGTGTAGACAGTACCAGGCTCGTGTGTAGACAGTACCATGCTTGTGTGTAGACAGTACCATGCTCGTGTGTAGACAGTACCATGCTCGTGTGTAGACAGTACCATGCTCGTGTGTTGACAGTACCATGCTCGTGTGTAGACAGTACCAGGCTCGTGTGTAGACAGTACCAGGCTCGTGTGTAGACAGTACCAGGCTCGTGTGTAGACAGTACCATGCTCGTGTGTAGACAGTACCAGGCTCGTGTGTAGACAGTACCATGCTCGTGTGTAGACAGTACCAGGCTCATGTGTAGACAGTACCATGCTCCTGTGTAGAGAGTACCATGCTCGTGTGTAGACATTACGAGGCTCGTGTGTAGACACTACCAGACTCGTGTGTAGACAGTACCAGGCTCGTGTGTAGACAGTACCAGGCTCGTGTGTAGACAGTACCATGCTCGTGTGTAGACAGTACCAGGCTCGTGTGTAGACATTACCATGCTCGTGTGAAGACAGTACCAGGCTCGTGTGTAGACAGTACCAGGCTCGTGTATAGACAGTACCATGCTCGTGTGTAGACAGTACCATGCTCGTGTGTAGACAGTACCAGGCTCGTGTGTAGACAGTACCATGCTTGTGTGTAGACAGTACCATGCTCGTGTGTAGACAGTACCATGCTCGTGTGTAGACAGTACCATGCTCGTGTGTTGACAGTACCATGCTCGTGTGTAGACAGTACCAGGCTCGTGTGTAGACAGTACCAGGCTCGTGTGTAGACAGTACCAGGCTCGTGTGTAGACAGTACCATGCTCGTGTGTAGACAGTACCAGGCTCGTGTGTAGACAGTACCATGCTCGTGTGTAGACAGTACCATGCTCGTGTGTAGACAGTACCATGCTCGTGTGTAGACAGTACCATGCTCGTGTGTTGACAGTACCATGCTCGTGTGTAGACAGTACCAGGCTCGTGTGTAGACAGTAACAGGCTCGTGTGTAGACAGTACCATGCTCGTGTGTAGACAGTACCAGGCTCGTGTGTTGACAGTACCATGCTCGTGTGTAGACAGTACCATGCTCGTGTGTTGACAGTATCATGCTCGTGTGTAGACAGTACCAGGCTCATGTGTTGACAGCACCAGGCTCGTGTGTAGACAGTACCAGGCTCGTGTGTAGACAGTACCATGCTCGTGTGTTGACAGTACCAGGCTCGTGTGTAGACAGTACCATGCTCGTGTGTAGACAGTACCAGGCTCGTGTGTTGACAGTACCATGCTCGTGCGTAGACAGTACCAGGCTCGTGTGTTGACAGTACCATGCTCGTGTGTTGACAGTATCATGCTCGTGTGTAGACAGTACCAGGCTCGTGCGTTGACAGTACCAGGCTCGTGTGTAGACAGTACCAGGCTCGTGTGTAGACAGTACCAGGCTCGTGTGCAGACAGTACCAGGCTCGTGTGTAGACAGTACCATGCTTGTGAGATGACAGTATCATGCTCGTGTGTAGACAGTACCAGGCTCGTGTGTTGACAGTACCAGGCTCGTGTGTAGACAGTACCAGGCTCGTGTGTAGACAGTACCATGCTCGTGTGTAGACAGTACCAGGCTCGTGTGTAGACAGTACCATGCTCGTGTGTAGACAGTACCAGGCTCGTGTGTAGACAGTACCATGCTCGTGTGTAGACAGTACCAGGCTCGTGTGTAGACAGTGCGATGCTCCTGTGTAGACAGTACCAGGCTCGTGTGTACACAGTACCAGGCTCGTGTGTAGACAGTACCAGGCTCGTGTGTAGACAGTACCATGCTCGTGTGTAGACAGTACCATGCTCGTGTGTAGACAGTACAAGGCTCGTGTGTAGACAGTACCAGGCTCGTGTGTAGACAGTGCCATGCTCGTGTGTAGACAGTACCAGGCTCGTGTGTACACAGTACTAGGCTCGTGTGTAGACAGTACCAGGCTCGTGTGTAGACAGTACCAGGCTCGTGTGTAGACAGTACCATGCTCGCGTGTATACAGTACCAGGCTCGTGTGTAGACAGTACCAGGCTCGTGTGTAGATAGTACAAGGCTCGCGTGTAGACAGTACCAGGCTCGTGTGTAGACAGTGCCAGGCTCGTGTGTAGACAGTACCAGGCTCGTGTGTAGACAGTACCAGGCTCGTGTGTAGATAGTACCAGGCTCGTGTGTTGACAGTACCAGTCTCGTGTGTAGACAGTACCATGCATGTGTGTAGACAGTACCAGGTTCGTGTGTAGACAGTACCATGCTCGTGTGTAGACAGTACCAGGCTCGTGTGTAGACAGTACCACGCTTGTGTGTAGACAGTACCAGGCTCGTGTGTAGACAGTACCATGCTTGTGTGTAGACAGTACCAGGCTCGTGTGTAGATAGTACCAGGCTCGTGTGTAGACAGTGCCAGGGTCGTGTGTAGACAGTACCAGGCTCGTGTGTAGACAGTACCAGGCTCGTGTGTAGACAGTACCAGGCTCGTGTGTAGACAGTACCAGGCTCGTGTGAAGACACTCAGTACCAGGCTCGTGTGTAGACACTCAGTATGAGGCTCGTTTGTACAAGCATTATCAGGCGAGGGTGTAGACGGAGTATCTTTATAGAGTGTAGACACAGTGTAAGGCTGGCTTGTAGGCACATCAAGTTACCGTGTAGACATAGTTTCAGGCTTGTGTGTACACAGATTAGGCTAGGGTGTAGACTCAAGCAGTATTTGGCTAGTGTGTAGACACACTCTCATGCTTGTGAGTAGATAGAATCGTGATTGTTTGTAGACAAAGCATCAAGCTGGGTTACAGTCATCGTATCTGGGTAGTGTGTAGATACAAGCAGTATCAGGCTAACTTATAGACGGTATGAAGCTATAGAACAAACACACACAGTATCAGGCTAGCTTGTTGACACATCATGCTAGTGAGTAGACATTGTTAGGCTAATGTGTAAAAATACGCAGTATGAGGCTAGCATGTAGACACGGTATCAGGCTAGTTTGTTGACACGGTATCAGGCTAGTGTGTAAGCTGTATCAGGACTGCTCCATTCATTCTCTTCAGGCATGAATATTGCTTCACATTAGCGGCCCCGTTCAAGGCAGAACTTGCCAAGCAGGAAAATGTACATAGAATATTGACAGCCTATTATATACGCAATCAAACACCTTAATTATTGGCAGTGCTTGAAGTCCCTAGTTTTAAATATACTAATTAGAACGTAGGTGAGAAAGATTCATTATATAAGGCCTAAAAACTGTGAAGCTGTACACTGTAATTACTACTGATGAACTCACTAGGCTTGGCTGACGGTGCAGGATTCCTTCAGTGAATAACAGGTGAGTAATGAGTAGACTGAGAAAGAACTCAATAAGTGTAAAGGGACCACGACTCTACAACACCCTCCCTTCATGCATAAGGGGAATTGCCAACAAGCCATTTGCTGTCTTTAAGAGGGTACCCGACAAATTTCTCAAAATAATTCCTGATCATCCGGGTTGTGGTGCACTCTTTGGAGTGCGGGCGGCGGGCACTAACAGCTTAATTGATCGGTCCAGCAACCAGGAGACGACGACCTCTGGATGCGACTCCAGTAATTTCCAGGTAACCTTTAGGTAGCCTCCAGGTAGGTTACTATGTTGATACAGTATCATTCTAGTCTGTAGACAGTAAGAGGCTAATGTGTAGACACAGTATCGGGCTAGTATATAGACAGTGTCGGACTCAATGTCGAGCAAGTGTCTCATTCTTAAACTTGTTAGGTTTCTAAACCATTTACGTCATTATCAATCTAGGGTGTAGACACAGTGTTAGACTAGTGTGTAGAAACAGTGTTAGAATAGCGTGTAGGCTTTTGCTATAAGTCTGGAGTACAGAAACAGTATTAGGCTTGTGTGTAGACACAGTGTCAGGCTTGTGTGTGTAGACACAGCATCAGGATTGAGTGTAGACACAATATCAGGCTTGTGTGTAGACATAGTATCAGGCTAGTGTGTAGACACAGTATCAGGCTTGTGTGTAGACACAGTATCAGGCTTGTGTGTAGACACAGCGTCAGGATTGTATGTAGACACAATATCAGGCTTGTGTGTAGACACAGTATCAGGCTTGCGTGTAGACACAGCGTCAGGATTGTGTGTAGACACAATATCAGACTTGTGTGTAGACATAGTATCAGGCTAGTGTGTAGACACAGTATCAGGCTTGTGTGTAGACACAGCGTCAGGATTGTATGTAGACACAATATCAGGCTTGTGTGTAGACACAGTATCAGGCTTGCGTGTAGACACAGCGTCAGGATTGTGTGTAGACACAATATCAGACTTGTGTGTAGACATAGTATCAGGCTAGTGTGTAGACACAGTATCAGGCTTGTGTGTAGACACAGAATCAGGCTTGTGTGTAGACACAGTATCAGGCTTGTGTGTAGACACAGCGTCAGGAATGTGTGTAGACACAGTATCAGGCTTGTGTGTAGACACAGAATCAGGCTTATGTGTAGACACAGTATCAGGCTACTGTGTAGACACAGATCGGGCTTGTGTGTAGACATAGTACCTCCCTTGTGTGTAGACACAGTATCAGGCTAGTTTGTAGACACAGTATCGGGCTTGTGTGTAGACTCAGTATCAGGCTAGTGTGTAGACACAGTATCGGGCTTGTGTGTAGACACAGTATCAGGATTGTCTGTAGACAAAGAATCAGGCTTATGTGTAGGCACAGTATCAGGCTAGTGTGTAGACACAGTATCAGGCTTGTGTGTAGACACAGAATCAGGCTTATGTGTAGACACAGTTTCAGGCTACTGTGTAGACACAGTATCGGGCTTGTGTGTAGGCATAATATCACCCTTGTGTGTATACGCAGTATCAGGCTAGTTTGGAGACACAGTATCGGGCTTGTGTGTAGACTCAGTATCAGGCTAGTGTGTAGACACAGTATCGGGCTTATGTGTAGATACAGTATCAGGATTGTCTGTAGACACAGAATCAGGCTTAAGTGTAGACACAGTATCAGGCTAATGTGTAAACACAGTATCAGGCTTGTGTGTAGATACAGTAT
Source organism: Cherax quadricarinatus (assembly GCF_038502225.1). Lineage (NCBI taxonomy): Eukaryota > Metazoa > Arthropoda > Malacostraca > Decapoda > Parastacidae > Cherax > Cherax quadricarinatus. Next base: position 34,018,182 of record NC_091313.1, read on the forward strand.
CAGGCTAGTGTGTAGATACAGTCTGCCAGTCTGCCAGCCTTGTACCTGCCCTCCTCTCCACACCACACACTGCCAGTCTACTAGCCTTGTACCTGCCCTCCTCTCCACACCACACACTGCCAGTCTACTAGCCTTGTACCTGCCCTCCTCTCCACACCACACACTGCCAGTCTGCCAGCCTTGTACCTGCCCTCCTCTCCACACCACACACTGCCAGTCTACTAGCCTTGTACCTGCCCTCCTCTCCACACCACACACTGCCAGTCTACTAGCCTTGTACCTGCCCTCCTCTCCACACCACACACTGCCAGTCTGCTAGCCTTGTACCTGCCCTCCTCTCCACACCACACACTGCCAGTCTACTAGCCTTGTACCTGACCGCCTCTCCACACCACACACTGCCAGTCTACTAGCCTTGTACCTAACCGCCTCTCCACACCACACACTGCCAGTCTACTAGCCTTGTACCTGACCGCCTCTCCACACCACACACTGCCAGTCTACTAGCCTTGTACCTGCCCTCCTCTCCACACCACACACTGCCAGTCTACTAGCCTTGTACCTGCCCTCCTCTCCACACCACACACTGCCAGTCTACTAGCCTTGTACCTGCCCTCCTCTCCACACCACACACTGCCAGTCTACTAGCCTTGTACCTGCCCTCCTCTCCACACCACACACTGCCAGTCTACTAGCCTTGTACCTGCCCTCCTCTCCACACCACACACTGCCAGTCTACTAGCCTTGTACCTGACCGCCTCTCCACACCACACACTGCCAGTCTACTAGCCTTGTACCTAACCGCCTCTCCACACCACACACTGCCAGTCTACTAGCCTTGTACCTGACCGCCTCTCCACACCACACACTGCCAGTCTACTAGCCTTGTACCTGCCCTCCTCTCCACACCACACACTGCCAATCTACTAGCCTTGTACCTGCCCTCCTCTCCACACCACACACTGCCAGTCTACTAGCCTTGTACCTGCCCTCCTCTCCACACCACACACTGCCAGTCTACTAGCCTTGTACCTGCCCTCCTCTCCACACCACACACTGCCCGTCTACTCGCCTTCTCCACACCACACACTGCCAGTCTACTAGCCTTGTACCTGCCCTCCTCTCCACACCACACACTGCCAGTCTACTAGCCTTGTACCTGACCGCCTCTCCACACCACACACTGCCAGTCTACTAGCCTTGTACCTGCCCTCCTCTCCACACCACACACTGCGAGTCTACTAGCCTTGTACCTGCCCTCCTCTCCACACCACACACTGCCAGTCTACTAGCCTTGTACCTGACCGTCTCTCCACACCACACACTGCCAGTCTACTAGCCTTGTACCTGCCCTCCTCTCCACACCACACACTGCCAGTCTACTAGCCTTGTACCTGACCGCCTCTCCACACCACACACTGCCAGTCTACTAGCCTTGTACCTGCCCTCCTCTCCACACCACACACTGCCAGTCTACTAGCCTTGTACCTGACCGCCTCTCCACACCACACACTGCCAGTCTACTAGCCTTGTACCTGCCCTCCTCTCCACACCACACACTGCCAGTCTACTAGCCTACCTACACTACCTCAACATGTATAAGACATGACAGTAACACTACCTCAACATGTGTAAGACTTGACAATAACACCACCTCAACATGTGTAAGACATGACAATAACACTACCTCAACATGTGTAAGACATGACAATAACACTACCTCAACATGTGTAAGACATGACAATAACACTACCTCAACATGTGTAAGACATGACAATAACACTACCTCAACATGTCTAAGACATAACAATAACACTACCTCAACATGTGTAAGACATGACAATAACACTACCTCAACATGTGTAAGACATGACAATAACACTACCTCAACATGTGTAAGACATGACAATAACACTACCTCAACATGTGTAAGACATGACAATAACACTACCTCAACATGTGTAAGACATGACAATAACACTACCTCAACATGTGTAAGACATGACAATAACACTACCTCAACATGTGTAAGACAGGTCTGGGTAAGCAGTGTCATCATAGTGGGTTAGTACACGTAGTGCTCATGTTTACGACACACTGGCAGCGGCTCCACGCACGGTTACGGTGTCGTTTGCTTCTGTAAAACAACATTTATTGCCCAGGAGGTTGTGGTGTTCCAGCCTCAGAGATGACCATGCCAGAGACAAGCAAGAAACACGGAAAAAAAGTTTTTCGTGCATTTTTCTCGCCCACACAGCAAGACTAGGCCTGGGAAAAACATGAATTTCGATATAATTATTTTCCTTTTTTCAACCTTTTTCACTTCTATTAAAAAATAATTAAAAAATATGTGTGCTTGTGGCTTGACTAATATCTTTCACAGCTCACACACGGAGGGTCCGGGGATCTATCCCGGCACGGGTAAAACGTTAGTCATGTTTCCTTAAACCTCTTCCCCCGGCTCACCTAACAGTAAGTAGGTACCTTGAGTGTTAGACTACTGTTGTGGGTCGCATCCTGTAAACGGTGTGGTGACACTGACAAAATATCGTACGTCAAATGTTAGCTCCAGGTCACCAGTATTGTCTACTGTGTATTATCTTGTTGTTAGCTTACTCTGTATTATGACTGAAGAAGACGCTCGTGGCGTAACGTTTCCTTTAATAAATGTTCTGAGCTGTACGTAAGAGTTCTTTACCACACAAGATTATTCTAAATAGCCAGAAATGTTCTGCGTAACCGGGGCTTTCTATATAGTATGTCAATAATGTCAACTAACTGTGTAACACTGTACATGTATCATATACTTGTGGAAATGAAGATTATTATTATTATTATTATTATTATTATTAAGTCTGCCCGAAATGCCTAGCCATGCTAGGTGTTCTAGTGGTACACTCTGTAATTATTATTTTACTACATGTAAACCACACAGTAATCAAATTCTGTAAACTCAGCATTGTAATCCTTATAGAGAATAAACTTTGAATTTGAATTTGAATTTGAATTATTGTTATTATTATTATTATTATTATTATTATTATTATTATTATTATTATTATTATTATTATTATTATTATTATTATTATTATTATTATTATTATTATTATTTGGCTCACCTTGCCACTCTTGGAAATGCCCAGTGTTGCATGCCCAGTGTTGTATGACCAGTGTTGCATGCCCAGTGTTGTATGACCAGTGTTGCATGCCCAGTGTTGCATGCCCAGTGTTGCATGCCCAGTGTTGTATGACCAGTGTTGTATGACCAGTGTTGTGAACCAGGAGGTAAGTGACACTAAGAATGATTTCTGAGCACACTGTTGAGTGACACTAATAGTGATATTCTCTGAGTACAGGGTTGTCTGACCCTGTGCTCACAGAGCCTGACTTCACTCTCAGAGCCGGTGCTAGAGCTCACGGGGCAAGAGTACAAGAATAATCTATGGAACTCTGGCAGATAGAAAAGGATCCGTGGTAAGAAGTATTTGAAGAGGCCCTGGGACAGGCCCCAATATTTGCAAAGTAAATTAATCATCTCGGCAACTCACCCAATCATTATTGCAGTTAAAACCATCTTCCCAGATGTCTCATAAAATCGTAATAACAACATTGGAAACAAACCATGGAACTGGTGCGGTTTGATCCATGGTAAGTGAGTCGTGAAACTCCAGGCCAGCGCTAAAGCTGCCTACAGTAACATTCATTCAACTAGGTGTATTTCTATACACCATAGGGTGGTTAGCATGGGCCACCATTGTGACAACAAATGCAAGACTTACAGATGAATCTCCCGCCAGCGTGACTGTGGTGAACTCTAGCCCTCAAAGCCGCATTTGTGGTGACAGTGGATTAAACTCGCGGCGAGTGAGTCGTAAAACTAAAAGCCAGCGTGTAAGCCACTGGACCAGCTGGCTACATTAAGATTCATCCAACTATGTATATTTATACACCATAGATTAGCACACATCCCACTGCGACCACAAATGCAAGATTTTACAGATGAATCTCCTGCCAGCGTGGCCGTGACGAACTCTAGCTCTAGTCCCCTCAAAGCCGTCATCATGACTCACGAAACTGTAATGACACAATTGCAAACAAACCAGTTTTACGATTCACTCGCCACGAGTTCAATCCCCGACCGTGTTATGGTTTGATAGTGACCTCCTGGAATTATGAAGGCAGAAATCTCCTCCGATTTATCCATTACAGGTATCTGGTAGTAACCATTAAGATCTAGTTTAGAAGCGAAAGAGGCCTTACCCACAAAGTCCACTATATTGTCCATACATGGGAGAGGGTAAGCATCCGGTACTGTGACCTCATTCATCTTGGGGCAGCCGGTACACATCCGGAATCCTCTATCAGACTTTTAAACAAGGATGCGCCGTGAAGCCCACGGGATGGACGATTCCTCCACCAATCCATGTTCTAAAAGAAATGCTACTTTATGAAGAATTAGCTTTTGTTCACCAGGATTAGCTATGCAGGGAGAGAGTTTAATAGGTTTAGCAATTCCTATCTCCACATCTGATTAATGTGGTAGATTTACCCGCTACCACATATTTTAAATCAGAATGATTTTTGATCACCTGCATTGGTCCCGTAAACTTTGCTTTTAAGGTGTGACCAGGCTCAGGTTCCTAGACCATCACCCTGTCTCCTGGGTTAAAGGAGTGAAATTTAGAAGTTTTGTCATACCCCTGTTTCATATTGTTTTGAGCGGATTTTAGGTTGGCCTCAGCCAGCTGATGCGCCAAGTGCAGTCTTGATGTAGGATCGTAGGGAGTCTTGCAGGGGTCTTCTCCCATCCATCCATCCAACCATCCTTGAACACGTATAGTGGACCTCTCGCACTATACTCAGAAAATCAGCTCAAAAGACTCTACCCAGTTTATTCCTGTACAGTTTCTCGCATTGCAAACAGCAACAGAGGAAGCGATTTATCCAACTCTGTAGGAAAATGCATGCAAAAGATTTTGTGAAAACTCTCTAAGGCGCCTTGGGATTGTGGATGATAGGCTGTGGACATTTTTTTTATTAATTCCAAGCCTAGTTAAAGCTTCTCTCGATGCTTTTGCTGTGAAATTATTGCCTAGGTTACTCTGGACAGATTGTGGAATACCAAAGTGGGTAATAAATTTCATGGGTTTTAAGAACGGTTGAAGAGTTGATACTACGCATAGTTATTGCCTTACGACACCTAGACGTTTTATCAAGAATGGTAAACGGATATTAGTTACCAGACATGGCCTTCGGTAAGGTCCCACACAGTCGACGATTAGGTCCGCAAATGCCTCTCCATCAGAGGGTATAGGATGAAGTGGTGAGGGCTTAATGAGCTCTGTTAGCAAGTGGGTGAACCTTAGGGCTTACTCACAGGGCTCGCCCACTGCTAACATTGACAACAGGAATGGATGTAATTCCGCACCTCTTGTCTTATACCTGGCCAATGAAAATTCTTTAAGATCCTATAAAGAGTGACACTCACATGTCCTCCAAAGGACAAATTGTGAGCTTTTTAAGAAATGAGCTCTGAATTTTTTTTAGTACTACTAGTCTATCTAGTTTTAAAATCATCCTACCTTCTTACCAGTACCCGGACAAACAAATAAACTATTTTTAAGTACATATTTAACCGGGTGATTTGAGTGGATTTACCCATGTCAGCTTTAAGAGCAGATGCTAGAGAAGAGTCCCTTTGTTGTTCTTCTTGAAATTACAGTCCCTCGGGCATGGAAGAAGACACGTCTGGCAATCCTGTGACCCCGGAATTGGAAGGCTTGATCAGGGACTTTCATTAGATTTACGAGGCCCTGGCCTCTTTTCTTCGTAAAAAAAATTGTCTAGGCCTAGGACGGAGTCCTCCAAGGTAAGATCAGCACTGATTTTAGACATTCCTTTGGACACTGCCCGAGTTACGGCCAGCATCGGAGAAGAGGTTTCGATGGTTACAATGGGCTTGGGACAACATCTAAAATTTAGAACATTGCTGCGAGGCAACAATAAAGCATCTTTCATGGAGAATCTCCCAGATCAACCCATGGTTGAATACCCAGAGCAATATTGGCTTGTAATGAAAATCCTATGCAGAGGAACAGAAAATACAGTTCACCCATAGGTTTCTAATAACATTGAGGAGTTTAATGAGGCCTCCTCGGAAACTGGAAGTATCTCTCTTGTAAGAGGGAGCAATAAGCCCCGGTATCCATGAAGATGGATACTTCAATGGGACTTTCCTGCTCCTTAAGGTAGATCTTACTTTGACTATAAAAGGTGCCATACACTCATCTCTTTCCTGTTGATTTGTTTCAGCGGGAAGTATAGTTAGTCAACTTACCACTAGAAGGTTTACCTGTCTTGGGCAAGCAGCCTTTGTATGATCAAGCTTACAGCAGTAGTAACAGGTGATGGTTTCGTGATTCTTGTCTCTCTCTTCATCCTAACTTTCAGGAAGACGTCGATTTTCAGCTCCAGCTTCCTTCGGTATCCACTCTGAGGTCCGTCCACGATGATCTGTTCATACCAGGCTGCTGGAAAGAAAAGTTAAGAAACCGCTCGGACAAGGAGTTGTTGGCCTCAAATGTGTCAGCAAGTCTAGCCGCCTCCATAGCAGTTACCACTGAATGGTCTTCAAAAAACACCTGAATCTTTGGTCCAATTGACTCAAGAAGGTTATCTATAAAGATAAGTTGCACCAACCCACTGAAGTAAGAGACACCAGTGGACTTGTACCACTTAGTGAACGATTTAGATTGTTCACGAATGAAGTCCACAGGGACTCATCGAACTAATGTTTGCTCAGTTTTAATTCTCGCATATATTTGGCGGGAATGCACTGATATTCCCCGAGTACTGCCGCTTTCACAACGTCGTAATTAACGAAAGCCTCATCATTCAAACTAGTAGTAAATTACTGCGCTTTGCCGCATAACGCTGCATGAACCAGTTCAGCCCAATGCTTGAATGGGCATCGCGAGCTTGAGCCTGATTTTCGAAAGACTAGAAAAACTGCTCAGGCTCAGAATTAGAAAGCCGAGGTACTACCGACACAGATTTCTGAATACCGAAATTACCATTCGTAGTACACTTAAACTGTGTCCTCTCTTTCTCTCTATCACATTCCTCCTCAGTAAATGCGCGCTGCTCCCTGGTATTCTATCCATCTCAAGCGCTAATGAAGCTGACTCTTCCCGAGACAGTTCCGATTAGCCAGCTGTTTGTCCTCCCCATTAGGATCCCTATGCAGGGATCGGCGATTAATAGATTCCAAAGCAGCAGAAATAGGTTGGAATTCCACGTTACACGAGTCAAACTTTAATTTGTTGCGTACACATTCATGAAGCTGTGCTGCAGTAAGAGTTCGTTGATAATTTAGTTCAACAAAAAGACCAATATACCATCAGTGCTGTACAGATAGTCTAGGCAAGTTTTGCAGGGCATATTCAGACACCAATCACCTGACACGCGCCGGTGTCATAAGCCACTATAACAAAACGCTGACTGCAATACGCTCATCGCAACAAGAAGCAATAACACAATGATTTTGTGAGATTTGCAACGAAACACTGTAGGCTGCCTCGCAGAGACAGTGCGGAGACACAAACTCCCGGACAGGCAGCCTATATTATGAACACAAGTGTAGTCTCCTAGCCTGCTTACCTGACAGCAGAGATTGTGTAGTCTAGTAGCCTGCACACCTGACAGCAGAGATTGTGTAGTCTAGTAGCCTGCACACCTGACAGCAGAGCTTGTGTAGTCTAGTAGCCTGCACACCTGACAGCAGAGCTTGTGTAGTCTAGTAGCCTGCACACCTGACAGCAGAGATTGTGTAGTCTAGTAGCCTGCACACCTGACAGCAGAGATTGTGTAGTCTAGTAGCATGCACACCTGACAGCAGAGCTTGTGTAGTCTATTAGCCTGCACACCTGACAGCAGAGCTTGTGTAGTCTAGTAGCCTGCACACCTGACAGCAGAGCTTGTGTAGTCTAGTAGCCTACACACCTGACAGCAGAACTTGTGTAGTCTAGTAGCCTGCACACCTGACAGCAGAGATTGTGTAGTCTAGTAGCCTGCACACCTGACAGCAGAGATTGTGTAGTCTAGTAGCCTGCACACCTGACAGCAGAGATTGTGTAGTCTAGTAGCCTGCACACCTGACAGCAGAGCTTGTGTAGTCTAGTAGCCTGCACACCTGACAGCAGAGATTGTGTAGTCTAGTAGCCTGCACACCTGACAGCAGAACTTGTGTAGTCTAGTAGCCTGCACACCTGACAGCAGAGATTGTGTAGTCTAGTAGCCTGCACACCTGACAGCAGAGATTGTGTAGTCTAGTAGCCTGCACACCTGACAGCAGAACTTGTGTAGTCTAGTAGCCTGCACACCTGACAGCAGAACTTGTGTAGTCTAGTAGCCTGCACACCTGACAGCAGAGATTGTGTAGTCAACCACCTCCCTCACCTACCACCTCCCTCACCTACCACCTTCCTCACCTACCACCTCCCTCACCTACCACCTCCCTCACCTTACACCTGTCTCACCTACCACCTCCCTCACCTACCACCTCCCTAACCTACCACCTCCCTCACCCTACACCTCCCTCACCTACCACCTCCCTCACCTACCACCTCCCTCACCTTACACCTGCCTAGCCTACCACCTCCCTCACCTACCACCTCCCTCAACTTACACCTCCCTCACCTACCACCTCCCTCACCTTACACTTGTCTCACCTACCACCTCCCTCACCTACCACCTCACTCACCTTACACTTGTCTCACCTACCACCTCCCTCACCTACCACCTCCCTCACCTTACTCCTGCCTCACCTACCACCTCCCTCACCTACCACCTCCCTCACCTTACACCTCCCTCACCTACCACATTCCTTACCTACCACCTCCCTCACCTACCACCTCCCTCACCTTACACCTCCCTCACCTACCACCTCCCTCACCTACCACCTCCCTCACCTACCACCTCCCTCACCTACCACCTCCCTCACCTACCACCTCCCTCACCTACCACCTCCCTCACCTACCACCTCCCTCACCTTACACCTCCCTCACCTACCACCTCCCTCACCTACCACCTCCCTCACCTACCACCTCCCTCACCTACCACCTCCCTCACCTACCACCTCCCTCACCTTACACCTCCCTCACCTACCACCACCCTCACCTACCACATCCCTCACCTGCCACCTCCCTCACCTACAACATCCCTCACCTACCACCTTCCTCACCTACCACCTCCCTCACCTACCACCTCCCTCACCTACCACCTCCCTCACCTACCACCTCCCTCACCTACCACCTTCCTCACCTACCACCTCCCTCACCTACCACCTCCCTCACCAACCACCTCCCTCACCTACCACCTCTCTCACCTTACACCTGCCTTACCTACCACCTGCTTCACCTACCACCTCCCTCACTTACCACCTCCCTCACCTACCACCTCCCTCACATACAACCTCTCTCACCAACCAACATCTTCACCTACCACCTCAATCACCTACCACCTCCCTCACCTACCACCTCCCTCACCTACAACCTCCCTCACCTACCACCTCCCTCACCTTGCACCTCCCTCACCTACCACCTTCCTCACCTACCACCTCCCTCACCTACCACCTCCCTAACCTACCACCTCTCTCACCTACCACCTCCCTCACCTACCACCTCCCACACCTACCACCTCTTTCACCTACCACCTCCCTCACCTACCACCTCCCTCACCTACCACCTCCCTCACCTTACACCTCCCTCACCTACCACCTTCCTCACCTATCACCTCCCTCACCTACCACCTCCCTCACCTACCACCTCTCTCACCTACCACCTCCCTCACCTACCACCTTCCTCACCTACCACCTCCCTCACCTACCACCTCCCCACCTACCACCTCTCTCACCTACCACCTCCCTAACCTGCCACCTTCCTCACCTACCACCTCCCTCACCTACCACCTCCCTCACCTACCACCTCCTTCACCTACCACCTCCCTCACCTACCACCTCCCTCACCTTACACCTCCCTCACCTACCACCTTCCTCACCTACCACCTCCCTCACCTACCACCTCCCTCACCTACCACCTCTCTCACCTACCACCTCCCTCACCTACAACCTCCCTCACCTACCACTTCCCTCACCTACCACCTCCCTCACCTACCACCTCCCTCACCTACCACCTCCCTCACCTACCACCTCCCTCACCTTACACCTCCCTCACCTACCACCTCCCTCACCTACCACCTCCCTCACCTACCACCTTCCTCACCTACCACCTCCCTCACCTACCACCTTCCTCACCTACCACCTCCCTCACCTACCACCTCCCCCACCTACCACCTCTCTCATCTACCACCTCCCTAACCTGCCACCTTCCTCACCTACCACCTCCCTCACCTACCACCTCCCTCACCTACCACCTCCCTCACCTATCACCTCCTTCACCTACCACCTCCCTCACCTACCACCTCCCTCACCTACCACCTCCTTCACCTTACACCTCCCTCACCTAACACCTCCCTCAAATACCACCTCCCTCACCTACCACCTCCCTCACCTACCACCTCCCTCACATACAACCTCTCTCACCAACTAACATCTTCACCTACCACATCCCTCACCTACCACCTCCCTCACTTACCACCTCCCTCACCTATCACGTCCCTCACCTACCACCTCTCTCACCTACCACCTCCTCACCTACCAATTCCCTCACTTTACACCTGCCTTACCTACCACTTCCCTCACCTACCACATCCCTCACCTACCACCTCCCTCACCTACCACCTCTCTCACCTACCACCTCCTCACCTACTAATTCCCTCACCTTACACCTGCCTCACCTACCACCTCCCTCACCCATCTACCTGCCTCATCTACCACCACCCTCTCCCCCACCATCCTCACTCACCAACATCCTCACCATCAATCACCTTCACCAAAAATCACTTTTACCAACTAGCAGCCTCACCAACAATCACCTTCATCAACTAGAACCCTCACCAACAATCACCTTCACCAACTAGCACCCTAACCAACAATCACCTTCACCAACTAGCACACTCACCAATAAACACCTTCACCAACTAGCACCCTCAAGAACAATCACCTTCACCAACTACCACCCTCAACAACAATCACCTTCAAGAACTAGCACCCTCACCAACAATCACCTTCACGAACTAGCACCCTCACCAACAATCACCTTCACCAAACAGCACCCTCACCAACAATCACCTTCACCAACTAGCACCCTCACTAACAATCACCTTCACCAACTAGCACCCTCACCAACAATCACCTTCAACAACCAGCACCCTCACCAACAATCACCTTCATCAACTAGCACCCTCACCAACAATCACCTTCACCAACTAGCACCCTCACCAACAAACACCTTCACCAACTAGCACCCTCACCAACAAACACCTTCACCAACTAGCACCCTCACCAACAATCACCTTCACCAACTAGCACCCTCACCAACAAACACCTTCACCAACTAGCATCCTCACCAACAATCACCTTCATCAACTAGCACCCTCACCAACAATCACCTTCACCAACCAGCACTCTCACCAACAATCACCTTCACCAACTAGCACCCTCACCAACAATCACCTTCACCAACTAGCACCCTCATCAACAATTACCTTCACCAACCAGCACCCTCACCAACAATCACCTTCACCAACCAGTACCCTTACCAACAATCTCCTTCACCAACTAGCACCCTCACCAACAATCACCTTGACCCACTAGCACCCTCACCAACAATCACCTTCACCAACCAGCACCCTCACCAACAATCACCTTCACCAACTAGCACCCTCACCAACAATCACCTTCACCAACTAGCACCCTCACCAACAAACACCTTCACCAACTAGCATCCTCACCAACAATCACCTTCATCAACTAGCACCCTCACCAACAATCACCTTCACCAACCAGCACTCTCACCAACAATCACCTTCACCAACTAGCACCCTCACCAACAATCACCTTCACCAACTAGCACTCTCATCAACAATTACCTTCACCAACCAGCACCCTCACCAACAATCACCTTCACCAACCAGTACCCTTACCAACAATCTCCTTCACCAACTAGCACCCTCACCAACAATCACCTTGACCAACTAGCACCCTCACCAACAATCACCTTCACCAACCAGCACCCTCACCAACAATCACCTTCACCAACTAGCACCCTCACCAACAATCACCTTCACCAACTAGCACCCTCACCAACAATCACCTTCACCAACTAGCACCCTCACCAACAATCACCTTCACCAACCAGCACCCTCACCAACAATCACCTTCACCAACTAGCACCCTCACCAACAATCACCTTCACCAACTAGCACCCTCACCAACAATCATCTTCACCAACTAGCACCTTCACCAACAATCACCTTCACCAACTAGCACCCTCACTAACAATCACCTTCACCAACTAGCACCCTCACCAACAATCACCTTCACCAACTAGCACCTTCACCAACAATCACCTTCACCAACTAGCACCCTCACGAACAATCACCTTCACCAACTAGCACCCTCACCAACAATCACCTTCACCAACCAGCACCCTCACCAACAATCACCTTCACCAACTAGCACCCTCACCAACAATCACCTTCACCAACTAGCACCCTCACCAACAATCACCTTCACCAACTAGCACCCTCACCAACAATCACCTTCACCAACTAGCACCCTCACCAACAATCACCTTCACCAACTAGCACCCTCACCAACAATCACCTTCACCAACCAGCACCCTCACCAACAATCACCTTCACCAACTAGCACCCTCACCAACAATCACCTTCGCCAACTAGCACCTTCACCAACAATCACCTTCACCAACTAGCACCCTCACCAACAATCACCTTCACCAACTAGCACCCTCACCAACAATCACCTTCACCAACCAGCACCCTCACCAACAATCACCTTCTCCAACTAGCACCATCACCAACAATCACCTTCACCAACTAGCACCCTCACCAACAATCACCTTCACCAACCAGCACCCTCACCAACAATCACCTTCACCAACTAGCACCTTCACCAACAATCACCTTCACCAACTAGCACCCTCACCAACTCACCAACAATCACCTTCACCAACTAGCACCTTCACCAACTAGCACCTTCACCAACTAGCACCTTCACCAACAATCACCTTCACCAACTAGCACCCTCACCAACAATCACCTTCACCAACCAGCACCCTCACCAACAATCACCTTCACCCACTAGCACCCTCACCAACAATCACCTTCACCAACTAGCACCCTCACCAACAATCACCTTCACTAACAATCACCTTCACCAACTAGCACCCTCACCAACAATCACCTTCACCAACTAGCACCTTCACCAACAATCACCTTCACCAACTAGCACCCTCACCAACAATCACCTTCACCAACTAGCACCCTCACCAACAATCACCTTCACCAACTAGCACCCTCACCAACTAGCACCCTCGCCAACAATCACCTTCACCAACTAGCACCCTCACCAACAATCACCTTCACCAACCAGCACCCTCACCAACAATCACCTTCACCAACTAGCACCCTCACCAAGAATCACCTTCGCCAACTAGCACATTCACCAACAATCACCTTCACCAACTAGCACCCTCACCAACAATCACCTTCACCAACTAGCACCTTCACCAACAATCACCTTCACCAACTAGCACTCTCACAATCACCTTCACCAACTAGCACCTTCACCAACAATCACCTTCACCAACTAGCACCCTCACAGCCACCATCAACCACCAGCTCAGAATAATGTAAGTACTTTCCCGTGTTTCCCTGACCCGTGATGCTGCTTCTGTCTTCTCTCATCTCCGCTTCTGTCTTCTCTCATCTTCGCATCCTCGACAACACTTTACAGGTTTTCTCTTTTGTTCTCACTTGTTCTATTTACATTTTCCATCTTTTTGCTCACTGTTCTCTGTACATTGTTATACCTAAAACCTCCTTAATTCTCACCTTCAGTGCCTCTCTCTTCATCATAATTACTCCTATTCCTTTTTCCTTTACAGCTGTTTTATTGTTTCTCTCTCTTTTTATCTCGGGGGAAAAAGACAGAGAGGAAAGCGAAGGAAGGAGAGATAGGAGGAAGGAAGAAATTGAGGAAGTGAGTGAGTTATCAACAGTGTGAAAACTTCTAATGTACCTTAATAACCTTAATGTTCTCACTAGTTCTGTGTTCTGAGTGTAGTCTTGGTGTTCTCACTAGTTCTGTGTTCTGAGTGTAGTCTTGGTGTTCTCACTAGGTCTGTGTTCTGAGTGTAGTCTTGGTGTTCTCACTAGTTCTGTGTTCTGAGTGTAGTCTTGGTGTTCTCACTAGTTCTGTGTTCTGAGTGTAGTCTTGGTGTTCTCACTAGTTCTGTGTTCTGAGTGTAGTCTTGGTGTTCTCACTAGTTCTGTGTTCTGAGTGTAGTCTTGGTGTTCTCACTACGTCTGTGTTCTCAGTGTAGTCTTGGTGCTCTCACTACGTCTGTGTTCTCAGTGTAGTCTTGGTGCTCTCACTACGTCTGTGTTCTCAGTGTAGTCTTGGTGTTCTCACTACGTCTGTGTTCTCAGTGTAGTCTTGGTGTTCTCACTAGGTCTGTGTTCTCAGTGTAGTCTTGGTGTTCTCACTAGGTCTGTGTTCTCAGTGTAGTCTTGGTGTTCTCACTACGTCTGTGTTCTCAGTGTAGTCTCAGTGTTCTCACTAGGTCTGTGTTCTCAGTGTAGTCTTGGTGTTCTCACTAGGTCTGTGTTCTCAGTGTAGTCTTGGTGTTCTCACTACGTCTGTGTTCTCAGTGTAGTCTTGGTGCTCTCACTACGTCTGTGTTCTCAGTGTAGTCTTGGTGCTCTCACTACGTCTGTGTTCTCAGTGTAGTCTCAGTGTTCTCACTAGTTCTGTGTTCTCAGTGTAATCTTGGTGTTGTCACTAGGTCTGTGTTCTCAGTGTAGCCTTGGTGTTCTCACTAGGTCTGTGTTCTCAGTGTAGTCTTGGTGTTCTCACTGTCTGTATTCTCAGTGTAGTCTTGGTGCTCTCACTAGGTCTGTGTTCTCAGTGTAGTCTTGGTGTTCTCACTAGGTCTGTGTTCTCAGTGCAGTCTTGGTGTTCTCACTAGGTCTGTGTTCTCAGTGTAGTTTTGGTGTTCTCACTATGTCTGTGTTCTTAGTGTAGTCTTGGTGTTCTCACTAGGTCTGTGTTCTCAGTGTAGTCTTGGTGTTCTCACTAGGTCTGTGTTCTTAGTGTAGTCTTGGTGTTCTCACTAGGTCTGTGTTCTTAGTGTAATCTTGGTGTTCTCACTAGGTCTGTGTTCTCAGTGTAGTCTCAGTGTTCTCACTTGGTTTGTGTTCCTAGCGTACTCTTGGTTTTCTCACTAGGTCTGTGTTCTCAGTGTAGTCTTGGTGTTCTCACTAGGTCTGTGTTCTCAGTGCAGTCTTGGTGTTCTCACTAGGTCTGTGTTCTCAGTGTAGTCTTGGTGTTCTCACTAGGTCTGTGTTCTTAGTGTAGCCTTGGTGCTCGCACTAGGTCTGTGTTCTCAGTGTAGTCTTGGTGTTCTCACTAGGTCTGTGTTCTTAGTGTAGTCTTGGTGTTCTCACTAGGTCTGTGTTCTTAGTGTAATCTTGGTGTTCTCACTAGGTCTGTGTTCTCAGTGTAGTCTCAGTGTTCTCACTTGGTTTGTGTTCCTAGCGTACTCTTGGTGTTCTCACTAGGTCTGTGTTCTTAGTGTAATCTTGGTGTTCTCACTAGGTCTGTGTTCTCAGTGTACTTTTGGTGTTCTCACTAGGTCTGTGTTCTCAGTGTACTTTTGGTGTTCTCACTAGGTCTGTGTTCTCAGTGTACTTTTGGTTTTCTCACTAGGTCTGTGTTCTCAGTGTAGTCTCAGTGTTCTCACTAGGTTAGTATTCTTACTAGGACTGTGTTCTGAGTGTTCCCACTAGGTCTGTGTTCTCAGTGTTCTCACTAGGTGTGTGTTCTCATTGTTCTCACTTGGCCTGTGTTCTCAGTGTTCTCACTAGGTGTGTGTTCTCAGTGTTCTCACATGGTCTGTGTTCTTAGTGTTCTCACTTGGTCTGTGTTGTCAGTGTTCTCACTAGGTCTGTATTGTCAGTGTTCTCACTAGGTCTGTGTTCTCAGTGTTCCCACTTGGTCAGTGTTCTCAGGGTTCTCACATTTTCAGTGTTCTCAGTGTTCTCACATTTTCAGTGTTCTCAGTGTTCTCACATTTTCAGTGTTCTCACTTGATCAGTGTTCTCAATGTTCTCAGTGTTCTCACATTTTCAGTGTCCTCAGTGTTCTCAGTGTTCTTAGTGTTCTCAGTGTTCTCAGTGTTCTCAGTGTTCTCAGTGTTCTCAGTGTCCTCAGTGTTCTCAGTGTCCTCAGTGTTCTCAGTGTCTTCAGTGTTCTCAGTGTTCTCAGTGTTCTCAGTGTTCTCAGTGTTCTCAGTGTTCTCAGTGTTCTCAGTGTCCTCAGTGTTCTCAGTGTTCTCAGTGTTCTCAGTGTCCTCAGTGTTCTCAGTGTTCTCAGTGTTCTCAGTGTCCTCAGTGTTCTCAGTGTTCTCAGTGTTCTCAGTGTTCTCAGTGTTCTCAGTGTTCTCAGTGTTCTCAGTGTTCTCAGTGTTCTCAGTGTCCTCAGTGTTCTCAGTGTTCTCAGTGTTCTCAGTGTCCTCAGTGTTCTCAGTGTTCTCAGTGTTCTCAGTGTCCTCAGTGTTCTCAGTGTTCTCAGTGTTCTCAGTGTTCTCAGTGTTCTCAGTGTTCTCAGTGTTCTCAGTGTCCTCAGTGTTCTCAGTGTTCTCAGTGTTCTCAGTGTTCTCAGTGTTCTCAGTGTCCTCAGTGTTGTCAGTGTTGTCAGTGTTCTCAGTGTTCTCAGTGTTCTCAGTGTTCTCAGTGTTCTCAGTGTTCTCAGTGTCCTCAGTGTTCTCAGTGTTCTCAGTGTTCTCAGTGTCCTCAGTGTTCTCAGTGTTCTCAGTGTTTTCAGTGTTCTCAGTGTTCTCACTAGGTGTGTGTTCTCAGTGTTCTCACTAGGTGTGTGTTCTCAGTGTTCTCAGTGTTCTCAGTGTTCTCAGTGTTCTCAGTGTCCTCAGTGTTCTCAGTGTTCTCAGTGTTCTCAGTGTTCTCAGTGTCTTCAGTGTTCTCAGTGTTCTCAGTGTTCTCAGTGTTCTCAGTGTCCTCAGTGTTCTCAGTGTTCTCAGTGTTCTCAGTGTTCTCAGTGTCTTCAGTGTTCTCAGTGTTCTCAGTGTTCTCAGTGTTCTCAGTGTTCTCAGTGTTCTCAGTGTTCTCAGTGTCTTCAGTGTTCTCAGTGTTCTCAGTGTTCTCAGTGTTCTCAGTGTCCTCAGTGTTCTCAGTGTTCTCAGTGTTCTCAGTGTTCTCAGTGTCCTCAGTGTTCTCAGTGTCCTCAGTGTTCTCAGTGTTCTCAGTGTTCTCAGTGTTCTCAGTGTTCTCAGTGTCCTCAGTGTTCTCAGTGTCCTCAGTGTTCTCAGTGTTCTCAGTGTTCTCAGTGTTCTCAGTGTCCTCAGTGTTCTCAGTGTCCTCAGTGTTCTCAGTGTTCTCAGTGTCCTCAGTGTTCTCAGTGTCCTCAGTGTTCTCAGTGTTCTCAGTGTTCTCAGTGTTCTCAGTGTCCTCAGTGTTCTCAGTGTTCTCAGTGTTCTCAGTGTTCTCAGTGTTCTCAGTGTTCTCAGTGTTCTCAGTGTCCTCAGTGTTCTCAGTGTTCTCAGTGTTCTCAGTGTTCTCAGTGTTCTCAGTGTTCTCAGTGTTCTCAGTGTTCTCAGTGTTCTCAGTGTTCTCAGTGTTCTCAGTGTCCTCAGTGTTCTCAGTGTTCTCAGTGTTCTCAGTGTTCTCAGTGTCTTCAGTGTTCTCAGTGTCTTCAGTGTTCTCAGTGTTCTCAGTGTTCTCAGTGTCTTCAGTGTTCTCAGTGTTCTCAGTGTTCTCAGTGTCTTCAGTGTTCTCAGTGTTCTCAGTGTTCTCAGTGTTCTCAGTGTTCTCAGTGTTCTCAGTGTCCTCAGTGTTCTCAGTGTCCTCAGTGTTCTCAGTGTTCTCAGTGTTCTCAGTGTTCTCAGTGTTCTCAGTGTTCTCAGTGTTCTCAGTGTTCTCAGTGTTTTCAGTGTTCTCAGTGTCCTCAGTGTTCTCAGTGTCCTCAGTGTTCTCAGTGTTCTCAGTGTTCTCAGTGTTCTCAGTGTTCTCAGTGTCCTCAGTGTTCTCAGTGTCCTCAGTGTTCTCAGTGTTCTCAGTGTTCTCAGTGTTCTCAGTGTTCTCAGTGTTCTCAGTGTCCTCAGTGTTCTCAGTGTTCTCAGTGTTCTCAGTGTTCTCAGTGTCTTCAGTGTTCTCAGTGTTCTCAGTGTTCTCAGTGTTCTCAGTGTCCTCAGTGTTCTCAGTGTTCTCAGTGTTCTCAGTGTTTTCAGTCTGTCCTCAGTGTTCTCAGTGTTCTCAGTGTTCTGTTCAGTGTTCTCAGTGTTCTCAGTGTCCTCAGTGTTCTCAGTGTTCTCAGTGTTCTCAGTGTTCTCAGTGTTTTCAGTGTTCTCAGTGTCCTCAGTGTTCTCAGTGTTCTCAGTGTTCTCAGTCTCAGTGTTCTCAGTGTTCTCAGTGTCCTCAGTGTTCTCAGTGTCCTCAGTGTTCTCAGTGTTCTCAGTGTGCTCAGTGTTCTCAGTGTTCTCAGTGTTCTCAGTGTCCTCAGTGTTCTCAGTGTTCTCAGTGTTCTCAGTGTTCTCAGTGTCTTCAGTGTTCACAGTGTTCTCAGTGTTCTCAGTGTTCTCAGTGTTCTCAGTGTTCTCAGTGTTCTCAGTGTTCTCAGTGTTCTCAGTGTTCTCAGTGTCCTCAGTGTTCTCAGTGTTCTCAGTGTTCTCAGTGTCTTCAGTGTTCTCAGTG
>NC_091313.1:34042090-34047090 GCF_038502225.1 Cherax quadricarinatus
AAAGGTGGAAGAGAGATAGGGAGAATAAAGGAGGTGGAAGAGAGATAGGGAGAATGAAGGAGATGGAAGAAAGATAGGGAGAATAAAGGTGGAAGAGAGATAGGGAAAATAAAGGAGGTGGAAGAGAGATAGGGAGAATAAAGGAGATATAAGAGAGATAGGGAATATAAAGGTGGAAGAGAGATAGGGAGAATAAAGGAGGTGGAAGAGAGATAGGGAGAATAAAGGAGATGGAAGAGAGATAGGGAGAATAAATGTGGAAGAGAGATAAGGAGAATAAAGAAGATGGAAGAGAGATAGGGAGAATAAAGGAAATGGAAGAGAGATGGGAGAATAAAGGTGGAAGAGAGATAGGGAGAATAAAGGAGGTGGAAGAGGGATAGGGAGAATAAAGGAGATGGAAGAGAGATAGGGAGAATAAAGATGGAAGAGAGATAGGGAGAATAAAGGAGGTGGAGAAAGATAGGGAGAATAAAGGAGATGGAAGAGAGATAGGGAGAATAAAGGTGGAAGAGAAATAGGGAGAATAAAAGAGATGGAAGAGAGTTAGGGAGAATAAAGGAGATTGAAGAGAGATAAGGAGAATAAAGGAGGTGGAAGAGAGATAGGGAGAATAAAGGAGGTGGAAAGGAGATAGGGAGAATAAAGGAGGTCCAATGGAGATAGGGAGAATAAAGGAGGTGGAAGAGAGATAGGGAGAATAAAGGAGGTGGAAGAGAGATAGGGAGAATAAAGGAGGATGAAGAGAGATAGTGAGAATAAAGGAGGAGGAAGAGAGATAGGGAGAATAAAGGAGGTCCAAAGGAGATAGGGAGAATAAAGGAGGTGGAAGAGAGATAGGGAGAATAAAGGAGGTGGAAGAGAGATAGGGAGAATAAAGGAGGATGAAGAGGGATAGGGAGAATAAAGGAGGAGGAAGAGAGATAGGGAGAATAAAGGAGGTGGAAGAGAGATAGGGAGAATAAAGGAGGTGGAAGAGAGATAGGGAGAATAAAGGAGGATGAAGAGAGATAGGGAGAATAAAGGAGGAGGAAGAGAGATAGGGAGAATAAAGGAGGTCCAAAGGAGATAGGGAGAATAAAGGAGGTGGAAGAGAGATAGGGAGAATAAAGGAGGTGGAAGAGAGATAGGGAGAATAAAGGAGGATGAAGAGGGATAGGGAGAATAAAGGAGGAGGAAGAGAGATAGGGAGAATAAAGGAGGTGGAAGAGAGATAGGGAGAATAAAGGAGGATGAAGAGGGATAGGGAGAATAAAGGAGGTGGAAGAGAGATAGGGAGAATAAAGGAGGTGGAAGAGAGATAGGGAGAATAAAGGAGGTGGAAGAGAGATAGGGAGAATAAAGGAGGATGAAGAGAGATAGGGAGAATAAAGGAGGTGGAAGAGAGATAGGGAGAATAAAGGAGGTGGAAGAGAGATAGGGAGAATAAAGGAGGATGAAGAGGGATAGGGAGAATAAAGGAGGTGAAAGAGAGATGGTAGTGCATCAGAGAATATAAACATGTGAGTGTCAGGAAGGTGTTTACAGTTGTGTAGGGAGAAACTATTTTAAGAATGAAACAAAACAAAACTGCATGACGTTACTGTGTCCTGCATGACGTTACTGTGTCCTGCATGACGTTACTGTGTCCTGCATGACGTTACTGTGTCCTGCATGACGTTACTGTGTCCTGCATGACGTTACTGTGTCCTGCATGACATTACTGTGTCCTGCATGACGTTACTGTGTCCTGCATGACATTACTGTGTTCTGCATGACGTTACTGTGTCCTGCATGACATTACTGTGTCCTGCATGACGTTACTGTGTCCTGCATGACGCTACTGTGTCCTGCATGACATTACTGTGTCCTGCATGACGTTACTGTGTCCTGCACGACGTTACTGTGTCCTGCATGACATTACTGTGTTCTGCATGACGTTACTGTGTCCTGCATGGCATTACTGTGTCCTGCATGACGTTACTGTGTCCTGCATGACGTTACTGTGTCCTGCATGACGTTACTGTGTCCTGCATGATGTTACTGTGTCCTGCATGACGTTACTGTGTCCTGCATGACATTACTGTGTCCTGCATGACGTTACTGTGTCCTGCATGACGTTACTGTGTCCTGCATGACGTTACTGTGTCCTGTATGACGTTACTGTGTCCTGCATGACGTCACTGTGTCCTGCATGACGTTACTGTGTCCTGCATGACGTTACTGTGTCCTGCATGACGTTACTGTGTCCTGCATGACGCTACTGTGTCCTGCATGACGTTACTGTGTCCTGCATGACGTTACTGTGTCCTGCATGACGTTACTGTGTGCTGCATGACGTTACTGTGTCCTGCATGACGTTACTGTGTCCTGCATGACGTTACTGTGTCCTGCATGACGTTACTGTGTCCTGCATGACGTTACTGTGTCCTACATGACGTTACTGTGTCCTGCATGACGTTACTGTGTCCTGCATGACGTTACTGTGTCCTGCATGACGTTACTGTGTCCTGCATGACGTTACTGTGTCCTGCAAGACGTTACTGTGTCCTGCATGACATTACTGTGTTCTGCATGACGTTACTGTGTCCTGCATAACGTTACTGTGTCCTGCAAGACGTTACTCTGTCCTGCATGACGTTACTGTGTCCTGCAAGACGTTACTCTGTCCTGCATGACGTTACTGTGTCGTACATGACAGTTACTGTGTCCTGCATGACAGTTACTGTGTCCTACATGACAGTTACTGTGTCCTATATGACAGTTACTGTGTCCTACATGACAGTTACTGTGTCCTACATGACAGTTACTGTGTCCTACATGACAGTTACTGTGTCCTACATGACAGTTACTGTGTCCTACATGACAGTTACTGTGTCCTACATGACAGTTACTGTGTCCTACATGACAGTTACTGTGTCCTACATGACAGTTACTGTGTCCTACATGACAGTTACTGTGTCCTACATGACAGTTACTGTGTCCTACATGACAGTTACTGTGTCCTACATGACAGTTACTGTGTCCTACATGACAGTTACTGTGTCCTACATGACAGTTACTGTGTCCTACATGACAGTTACTGTGTCCTACATGACAGTTACTGTGTCCTACATGACAGTTACTGTGTCCTACATGACAGTTACTGTGTCCTACATGACAGTTACTGTGTCCTACATGACAGTTACTGTGTCCTACATGACAGTTACTGTGTCCTACATGACAGTTACTGTGTCCTACATGACAGTTACTGTGTCCTACATGACAGTTACTGTGTCCTACATGACAGTTACTGTGTCCTACATGACAGTTACTGTGTCCTACATGACAGTTACTGTGTCCTACATGACAGTTACTGTGTCCTACATGACAGTTACTGTGTCCTACATGACAGTTACTGTGTCCTACATGACAGTTACTGTGTCCTACATGACAGTTACTGTGTCCTACATGACAGTTACTGTGTCCTACATGACAGTTACTGTGTCCTACATGACAGTTGCTGTCCTACATGACAGTTACTGTGTCCTACATGACAGTTACTGTGTCCTACATGACAGTTACTGTGTCCTACATGACAGTTACTGTGTCCTACATGACAGTTACTGTGTCCTACATGACAGTTACTGTGTCCTACATGACAGTTACTGTGTCCTACATGACAGTTACTGTGTCCTACATGACAGTTACTGTGTCCTACATGACAGTTACTGTGTCCTACATGACAGTTACTGTGTCCTACATGACAGTTACTGTGTCCTACATGACAGTTACTGTGTCCTACATGACAGTTACTGTGTCCTACATGACAGTTACTGTGTCCTACATGACAGTTACTGTGTCCTACATGACAGTTACTGTGTCCTACATGACAGTTACTGTGTCCTACATGACAGTTACACAGCCGGAACAAAAGTTAGATACGTGTCTTCTCTCACACACCATCACACATGATGTGGAGCCATCCATGATGTTGTTAGTGCTCCAGCCTGAGCTGGGAAGCTTCAGCCTGAGCTGGTAAGCTTCAGCCTGAGCTGGGAAGCTTCAGCCTGAGCTGGTAAGCTTCAGCCTGAGCTGGGAAGCTTCAGCCTGAGCTGGGAAGCTTCAGCCTGGGCTGGGAAGCTTCATCCTGAGCTGGGAAGCTTCAGCCTGAGCTGGGAAGCTTCAGCCTGAGCTGGGAAGCTTCAGCCTGAGCTGGGAAGCTTCAGCCTGGGCTGGGAAGCTTCAGCCTGAGCTGGGAAGCTTCAGCCTGAGCTGGGAAGCTTCAGCATGAGCTGGGAAGCTTCAGCATGAGCTGGGAAGCTTCAGCCTGAGCTGGGAAGCTTCAGCCTGAGCTGGGAAGCTTCAGCCTGAGCTTTGAAGCTTCAGCCTGAGCTGGGAAGCTTCAGCATGAGCTGGGAAGCTTCAGCCTGAGCTGGGAAGCTTCAGCCTGAGCTGGGAAGCTTCAGCCTGAGCTTTGAAGCTTCAGCCTGAGCTGGGAAGCTTCAGCATGAGCTGGGAAGCTTCAGCCTGAGCTGGGAAGCTTCAGCAAGGCGATGTGAATATCATTAAATATTACCTTAATGTGAGATACTAGGAAGGTAATGGGAAGGAAGGAAAAGAAAGGAAAAAGTAGAAGTGATGGAAGAGGAGGGAAGAGGAGGGAAGAGGAGGGAAGAGGAGGGAGTCATTGATGATGGTCTGAAGTTTAGATTAATGTGTTGTGGTTGGTGGGTGAGTATCATTATTATTATTATTAAATGTATTGGTAGTAGTAGTAGTCGTAGTAGTAGTAGTAGTAGTAGTAGTAGTAGTAGTAGTAGTAGTAGTAGTAGTAGTAGTAGTAGTAGTAGTAGAAGTAGTAGTAGTAGTAGTAGTAGTAGTAGTAGTAGTAGTAGTAGAAGTAGTAGTAGTAGTAGTAGTAGAAGTAGTAGTAGTAGTAGTAGTAGTAGTAGTAGAAGTAGTAGTAGTAGTAGTAGTAGTAGTAGTAGTAGAAGTAGTAGTAGTAGTAGTAGTAGTAGTAGTAGTAGTAGTAGTAGTAG